>NC_067282.1:44532789-44832789 GCF_020740795.1 Apus apus | reverse complement strand
AGAATACTGTGGTATGTCCCATAGCAGCTCAGGTTACTTTTACAGCATGAAATTCTTCTATTGCCTGCTTTCTATGTTATGTTTGAAGCTTTGACCTTTAACTGGATAAGTTGATCAAGTACGGGTTTGATGATCAGGCAGTGAGGTGGATCAAGAACTGGTTGAAAGGAAGAAGTCAGAGAGTTGTAGTCAATGGGGCAGAATCTAGTTGGAGGCCTGTGACTAGTGGAGTCCCTCAGGGGTCGGTACTGGGACCGGTGTTGTTCAATATCTTCATCAACGACCTGGATGAGGGCACAGAATGTACCCTCAGCAAGTTTGCTGATGACACCAAGCTGGGAGGAGTGGCTGACACACCAGAAGGCTGTGCTGCCATTCAGAGAGACTTAGACAGGCTGGAGACTTGGGCGGGGAAAAACCTGATGAAGTTTAACAAGAGCAAGTGTAGAGTTTTGCATTTGGGGAAGAAAAACGCCATGCACCAGTACAGGTTGGGGGCTGACCTGCTGGAGAGCACTGTAGGTGAAAGGGACCTGGGGGTCATGGTAGACAGGAGGATGACCATGAGCCAGCAGTGTGCCCTTGTGGCTAAGAAGGCCAATGGCATCCTGGGGTGTATTAGAAAGGGTGTGGTTAGTAGGTCAAGACAGGTTCTCCTCCCCCTCTATTCTGCATTGGTGAGGCCACATCTGGAATATTGTGTCCAGTTCTGGGCCCCTCAGTTCAAGAAGGACAGGGAAGTGCTTGAAAGAGTCCAGCGCAGAGCCACAAGGATGATTAAGGGAGTGGAACATCTCCCTTATGAGGAAAGGCTGAGGGAGCTGGGTCTCTTTAGTTTGGAGAAAAGGAGACTGAGGGGGGACCTCATCAATGTTTACAAATATGTAAAGGGTGAGTGTCAAGACGATGGAGTTAAGCTTTTTTCAGTGAAGACCAGTGATAGGACAAGGGGTAATGGATACAAGTTGGAGCATAGGAGGTTTAAGATGAATATCAGGAAAAATTTTTTTACTGTAAGAGTGACAGAGCACTGGAACAGGCTGCCCAGAGAGGTTGTGGAGTCTCCTTCGCTGGAGACATTCAAAACCCGCCTGGATGCCTTCCTGTGCGATGTACTCTAGGTGACCCTGCTCTGGCAGGGGGGTTGGACTAGATGATCTTTCGAGGTCCCTTCCAACCCCTAGGATTCTATGATTCTATGATTCTATGAACACTGTGCTGGGCCCAGGCTAGCCAGAGTATCTCTTGAGAATGGATGCTGACAGATTATCTTTGTTTGTTTAGTTAGTTATGTTTGCATGGAGGATGTTACTTGCTGTGCAAGAGATAGCTTTTTTGGAGAGAGGAATTAGGTAGCATAATATGGTGAAGAATTTGGTTTCTTCTGCCTAGTGTCTAAAATACATGTCATTTAAATGATCAACATTCAGATTAATAATTAAACTTCAGCAATGAAATCTCATTTATTTTAATGTGGAAGAGACTGGGAGCTGCAGTTTTAGTTCATCATTGTGAGTAAGTGGACTTGTATGTTGAAACACAGTGGACACAGTGGACTTCTGTGTAATACTCATATTCAGGACAACTTCCTGACTGCAGTTTAATTTTACTTCTCAATTCTTTTTGCTAGAGAGAGTGTACAGTTAGAATACATCAGTGCAATTTTTTTCCTCTTACTGTAGTTCTTTAAAACACTAGTATTAACTTGGATCACCACCCAAATGACTGAGCTGTTTGTACTGCATGATGGGGGGGTGTGTGTGTGTATATTAAATTCCTGCCTGGTTTGGTGGAGTTGGCAGTCTTCCTTTGGTTAGTGCTAAATAATGGGATTAAATGGTTTAAGAAAATGCTACTGTTGTGCCTCATAAACCAGTGTCTAACCATTTCATTAGCTACTGGTTTTGAAAGATGAAGTGTGAAATGGTTTTCTACAGTATTCTTGCTTGCTTTGGCAGGCTTACACTATAACACAACTATAAAGTTCATTTTAGGTTACTGTTTGTGAAACATTATGATAAGATGATAGCAGTTATATCAAATAAAGTTCTGCTTCATGTGGATATACAGCTCTTTGTCAGTGTGCATGAGACCGCCAGCTTCTACATGGAAGTGCTCCATACTTAATTTTAGGTTGAATTTAGATGTCTAAAATGGCTAATTATCTCCTAATTTCACTTAATTGTCTGTATACTGCTTGCAGAGAATTCTATGATAGTATCGTATGGACACTTTTCCTTAGCATTTTGAAATTACCGTTTTCCAGTTAATCTGCTTTTTCTGTTGTTCATATGTAGGTGGTAATAGGAGCCTTTAAAGATGAATTTAAGAGAGTCTTTCTGAGATTCTGATTTTTTTTTTTTTTTAGTATAGGTTACTTTTGCTGTGTCAGTGTATTCATTTGTAATTAAGTAGACTGACTTTTTCCCATTAGCAGTTGTCGCAAGCCGGTACCGGGGGGCTATGTGGGGAAGAAAAGAACAGTTTCCCACATCAGTCAATTAGTATTGCACTCAGAATTACTGATTGAATCACTGGGAAATGATAGAAGTGTTTGTTATGGTTTTAATTGTTTTTAAGACTATTAGGCAGTTTAAACTGTTTCAATCTAAATGGTTCTTTCTAGTTTGCTGTGAGGTGCTCTGTGGAATATTGTTTTGAAATGTTCTAGGCAGTTGCTTCTCTGGAAGAGAAAGCTGATAGGTAGAGATCTTATATATCTGGAGTCTGGCTTAAAAAATTTCCGAGTGTTTTTCAATTACTTTAGTAGGAAAGGTTTTGATCTTCTATATGTGTTGGTCATACCAGTTTCAGATGTTAACTTACTTAAGTTTTTTTTCTTCTTGTTTCACTAATCTGTTTGCAGATGTGATGCAGATCCATCTGCCCTAGCTAAATATGTTTTGGCTTTGGTAAAGAAGGATAAAAGTGAAAAGGAACTGAAGGCATTGTGTGTTGATCAGCTGGATGTATTTCTTCAGAAAGGTATGGTCTTCATCAGAAAAATTAAGATTCAGTCTGTCTTGTTAATTCGTTCAAATAATCTTTTACCATGGCATTGTGCATGAATATCTTTATTAGCTTTGTTTACTTTGAAGGATGTCATTCAATTTTTTTGAAGTAATTAGCTTTAAAAAACAGATGTATAAAGTACAATATCCATATATATTAGGAATATGTTTTGAGTCTTTTGGTATCCTAGAAGAAAATTATGGATGTTAAGAATTAGTTTCAGAACTGGTAGTAGTGGAGCTCTGTATATATTCTGAAATATTCTTCCATATGTTTTATTAAGAGACATTGAACAATTCAGTGATGGAAACCATTTATGAAACATTGTAATTATTGACAAGTTTCTTGACTCTGTAGATGTCCTTTTATAATCTAGAATTTGCAGCAGAGTATTCTAAAAAGTACTATTAATTATTTTAACTTCTTGGTGAATGCTGATTTTTAAAAAAAGTATTTCTTTTTAAAGCAAATATTAAATGATATTTTGAATAATGGATGTTTGAACATTCTTTACTTTTAGAAACTCAGATATTTGTAGAAAAACTGTTTGATGCTGTGAATACAAAAAGCTACCTACCTCCACCAGAACAGCCGTCATCAGGAAGTCTGAAAGTAGAATTTTTTCAGCACCAAGAAAAAGAGACAAAAAAAGAAGAGGTAGACATTTACTTCATTTTATATTTGTCTTTTTTTTAATTCCTATGTTTTGCTTATGTGATTCAACTTCACCATGTTTATTTGTTTATTAGTAATAGTTCCCAAACTTATACTACAGCATTAAATTATGTCAGAACATTTGTGCCTCATATGTGGAGTACTGCTACACAATTTTTCTAAACATAAGTTGATTCTTCAAAGGTAAACGCAAGTGATTCTAACTAGGCAAATGTCAGTAAAGTTACTGAGTCGTGTAGGAGTTGCAGTACAACCTACCTTGCTCAGGATTGCTGTTGTAGTTATGCTGCCCTTGAATTAAAAAATCCAGGCTGCCATGTCAAATGGCAGTCCTCATTCCTACAGCTGCTTGATCTAGATAGCATCCTTATTCTGACCCAGGTGTTTATATTGTTCTTTGAGTCAGAAGTTTAGGTTTGCCCTTTTTAACAGCAGCCTAGGTTTAGCTGCATGAATGTGTTTAAATGTGATCTGAACCAGCTAACCCTGCTGAAAAGACCTTACTGAGTCACTCATTGAATATTCATGTCTTCCCACTTCTGTCACTGCACCTTAGTATGGATTTTTGTCCACCTATAGCAAAAGCAGATGTATATTAAGTGTAGCACGGTAAGGATTGCTTAATCTGCTTTATTTTTTTCCATTTTTTTCTACGATTTGAATATTCCTAGAAATAAAATTATAATCCCTTATGAAGATTCTCTAATTGCATTAGAAACAAAAATGTTTCAGTTCATTGCTACTGCTGACTTGGATCAACATTTTGAGTTGTTTTTATTTGATTGTGCAGAAGTCTCCATGATAGTGTACTCATGTTTTGATCTAATGTATATACTTTAAATTCAGATAGTTAAAGAGGAAGAGCGAGAGAAAAAGTTTTCTAGAAGACTAAATCACAGCCCTCCTCAATCAAGTTCTCGCTACAGAGAAACCAGGTGATAAGTTTTGCTTAACCTTTTGTATTGTATTTGTAATCAAATGGATTTTGATTTTTATAGTGTTACTAAATTAAATATTTTCTTTCTGAGTCATCACCAAATAAGCCTAAAAATAAGACTTTATTTTTTGCATATGTAGTTAAATGGCAAGGATATAAGTGACAGCGAGAATTGTCTCTGTGTTGTGCACAACTATCACATTTGAGTTTTATGATTAATTTTTATGTTAGTTTTGTGCTTTATATTACAGTACTCTGCTCAGTATTGAGATTGATTTGTGATAATTTTAATTTCAAAGACTTCCCTTCAGTATCTGTTATTTTTTGGTGTTTCCAACTTGAGGAAGATGCAGTATT
Organism: Apus apus; assembly: GCF_020740795.1. Classification (NCBI taxonomy): domain Eukaryota; kingdom Metazoa; phylum Chordata; class Aves; order Apodiformes; family Apodidae; genus Apus; species Apus apus. The sequence goes on along the minus strand of NC_067282.1, from coordinate 44,827,808 downwards.
GGGCAGAAATAGAATTTTACGTATGTTTTAAAATCTTATAAATGGTAAAGGTAAAATGTATAAATCAAATAAAATAATTTTAGAAGTCTTCTGAGAAGACAGAAGGTCCATAGTTAGATTACATTTTCCATAGCCATTTCTTGATGTTTTTAATGGTAGTTATGGTTTTAAATTACGGCTTCATGATTATTATAATTATTAACCTGCAAAATTGCCTGTTTAGAAGCCGTGATGAAAGGAAAAAAGATGAACGTTCTCGGAAGAGAGATTATGACCGAAATCCTCCCAGAAGAGATTCCTATAGAGATCGATATAACAGAAGAAGAGGGAGGAGTCGGAGCTACAGCAGGAGTCGAAGTAGAAGTTGGAGCAAAGAGAGACTGCGGGACCGGGATCGAGACCGGAGCAGAACACGAAGCAGAACACGAAGCAGAGGTACCAACAGTTGGTCTCTAAAATACGGTGAATGTTGTCTACAAAAATTAGATGCTAAACCTAAACACTGTGTTCAAGATGTACCAAAATTTCCTCTACTGTTCTTGTTTGTTCAAGTTTAGCTTGGTTGTCTGTGGGTACTAGGCTTACATGAATATGTTTTTAGTGCTTATTTTCCCCTCTTTCCCTCCGTTCTTCTTTAATACCTGTGACTGTTTCTCACAATGCTGCAAGCAATTTCTCAGCAATGCTGTAAGAGGGGCAGAAAAATCCAAATTAATTGAGTTTTGTTAAATTTTAGAAAACTCAGAGTCCGTTTTGGGAAGATCTAAAAATTAATACCCATCTGCGAAGACAGAATTAGGAGAAATTACCTGTTTGGCAGCAAAGGACTTGTCAAGCAGAACACAGTACACACAAGTACAGCTCTGTTTTATTTGTCTTGCCTCATTCTTGGTGTCATAGGGAGGGGCTGAAATCAATACGGTAAATGTTTGCATTTGTACAGTTATCTATAGGACTAAAAGATTCAGTACAGCTGTTTTTCAAATAAAGTGCCTTGAAAAATAAAGCTGTTTCTTCAGGTGAAATGAATGCTTTTTCCCACAGTAGTTGTTAATGATAAATTGAAAAGGAACATTGAAAGTTATTTTATAATCTCTTTATTCTGTTTTAAACACTGTAGAGGTAAGTAGTAGTGTGGCTTGAGTCTCCTGTGTATTATTTTTCTTTCTGTAGATGGGTCTTTGCTAACTCAGTCTTAAAAATAGTAGTGCAGAGTTCCTGAAAATAGGCAAGCAGGTATTTTCCAAACAATCTGTGAATGATCAAGTTAACATACAGCAGTTAAATAAAAATATTACAATGTGATTAAATCTTAATTTATGGAGTATTTTACATAAGCTGCAGCAGTGATATCTTGCAGACAATATCTTGTAGTGCAGGCTTTGTTTCTTTTTCTAAGTACGTTAAGAAAAGTGTTTTACCCACACTTACCTGCCATCTTTAGGACATTTTTAATGATGTTCCTTTAATCACTGAATCACAGAATGGCTTGGGTTGGAAGGGACCTTTAAGATCATCTAGTTTCAACCCCCTTCCATGGGCAGGGACACCTTCACATGTCATTGTGTGAGTCTGCCAATTGTGTCATAATACTTACTGTTTATTTTATGGCAATACTAGAAAATAAGATAATAGTTTATATGTATTCAGAATAAAAGGTTATGTTACTGCTGTGTCTGGCCAGCAGTGTTCCAAACTGTCAAGTACTATTATTTCTCCCGACATGATAAAGGTTTGTATGTGGTTAAATATACACATTTGAATGCACATAAAATGAAAATAAACAATGTGAAGATAGAACAATAACAGTGTCTTAAAACATAAAAATGTGTAACTTTTACATTATTTTCAAGTGGGGGCTACCTTTTTCTTGCCCATTCCTTCCCTTCATTCAGATTAATTTTCCATGTGAAGTTCTTAGAATAAGTGCATAACTACAGAAGACGTTCTGTGCTTGAAGTTAAATAGGGTTTCTGCTTTATTGTGAGTATAGCTGTTACTGAAATAACACTGCAGCTATGTACTTCTAGGATAATTATTTTTCTGATTAAACCTTTGGCATGTAAAAGTATGGAATAGTTGAGGTTGGAAGACACCTTTGAAGGTCATCTAGTCCGACATCCTATCTCAAATAAAGTAAACTGGATGAAGTTGTTCAACACCTTATCCAGTTGGGTTTAAAATAACTCCCAAATGGTGATTGTACAGGCAGTCTAGAAAACCTGTAGAACATTTCAGCTATCACTTTCATATTTTGAGTTGAATACGTGTGAAATAAAGATACTTACATAGGTTATTGGCTGTTTCTGGTAAAAATGTACAGAAGGAAGCATCAAAAATAATTACAGTTTCTTTGGTTTATCTCTTTTTACAGAAAGGGATTTGGGAAAGCCAAAATACGATCTAGATAGAACAGACCCATTAGAGAACAATTATACTCCAGTTTCTTCTGTGACAAATATTTCATCCGGCCACTACCCTGTTCCTACTCTGAGCAGCACTATTACTGTTATTGCTCCTGCTCATCATGGAAATAACACTACTGAAAGCTGGTCAGAGTTCCATGAAGAGCAGCTGGACCACAACTCCTATGGAAGACCTCCGCTGCCAAAGAAACGCTGTAGAGATTATGATGGTAAGTCTGTATTTTTTTACTTGCTTCCTGCAGCTGTAGTTAGTCCCTTTCTGAAAAGATAGAGGTAATTTTCCTTTCTTTTCCTAATCTCCTCTAATGCTGTGTTTTTTCTATTACACAATTATTGAAGGCAAATTTTATTTTTTTAATCACTTAGCTTTAGACAATTCTCTTAGTGTGCGTGTATTTTTTTTTTAGTTACTATATTATTTTATGCAGATGGAACATTGTGTACTTCATATTAAAAAAATTATATTAAAAAGTCCTGTTTTACACAGGTTTCCTGTCTTACATCATGTTCAGGCTAAGTATTGTATTTCGTAGTTTTGACCATGATTAACACCCTATGGACATTGTTCCTATTCCATCCTAAGAGGTAATTTTTAACTAGGAAGGTCTAGAGCTGCAACTTCCCAAGCTCATGTTAACCCAGTTTTTCATTGTGAGTGTCACAATAATGAGTTTTTGTGCTTATTTGTGTCTTAAAGTATCCTTTTGCATATCTTGTGCTGAAATTCACACAAGGGGCTGCTTCAGTTAACAGTGACTTACCTAATTCAGCCAATTGACCTCTTAGCTCAATAGAGTTTAAATTTCCTCCTAAAGTTTTTTTGTTGTTGTTGTGTAACACAATAACAAATTTAAGATCTAGGCCAGTTTACATTCAGAGCTCTGATTAGAATAGTGTGATTTAATTTAAGAAAATGGGAGCCCGAGCTCTCAAATGTTGGCAGAGTTGTACTAGTGGAGGATGACTTTTCCAGTGTACATTGTAGCAATACTGTGGAGTGAGGAGAGTTGTGAAAGGATAGTTTTGCTTTGAAGTTTTCTTCTAGTGCAAGCTGAGCTGCAGAACGTTGTTCTCATGGTCTTGCAGCTCTACAGGTCTTTTAGACAGGAACAAAACATGCAAGTGTGTATACTTCTGGAATAACATCTCCAGGAATGACACGAAAACTGTGTCCTTAAGTCTGTTTTCTGTAGCAGCTTATTACTGGAAATTTCTGAATATGAAGCATATAGTAAAGTTTTGGAAAACTGATATAGTTGTCCTCCAAATTTTACTGTTGGTTTTGGTTTTTTCCTCTAAATTTCTGATTATTACTAAAATGTCAGTAGATGTCTCTTCCATTTGCTCTTGTCATGGCTGTTTGTGTCTTCTAAACTGAAAGCTCATCTCTCTTTGGTGGCTAATTGGTTCCAACATACTGCTCTTTGTGTTTGCAGTTCCACATTTTCTACTTAATGTACTCTGCAGAACTTCTGTTTTTCCTTAATATTTCAGTTTATATATTCTATAACTCTTCCTGAAGATGAGGTAATACAGACTGCTTTTCAGCATCATGTTTTGAGGATGTGGACACTCAGCTTTCTTCCTCTTTTACCAGAAGATGTTTTAAGCTTCCTCCACTATTGCATTGTGTTTTGTTGGGTTTCTCGTGGGGTGTGGTTTTTTGTTTTGGTTTGTTTATTTGTGGGCGCTGTTTCTAATCATAGAATCTTAAAGTAGTTTCAGTTGGAAGGGACCTTTAAAGATCATCTCATCCAGCCCCCCTGCATAGAGCAGGGACATGTTCAACTAGATCAGGTTGCTCAGAGCCTCATCCAACCTGACCTTGAATGTTTCCTGGGAGGTAGCATCTACCACCTTTCTGAAGCGACATGTTCCATTGTTTCACCACCCTCATTGTAAAAAAATTTGTTCCTTATATCTAGTCTAAACACACTCTCTTAGGTTAAAACCATCACCTGTTGTTCTGTTACAGCAGACCCTGCTAAAAAGTCTGTCCTCATCTTTCTTACAAGCCTCTTTTATATACTGAAAGGCTGCAACAAGGTATCCCCAAAGCCTTCGCTTCTCCAGGCTGAACAACTCCAACTTTCTCAGCCTTTCCGTCACTGGAGAGGTGTTCCAGTCCTCGGATAATTCTTGTGGCCCTCCTCTGCACCCACTCCATTGTCTTATTCACACGTAAAAGAAAAGAAGTGAATGCATATTAATTTTTATTTGCGTGTGTATATTTAATATTTGCGTGTTTGTGTATATATCCACATTATAGTACATATGTGTGTAAATAACAAATTGTTTTGCTTTTAATTGCATAAAACTACATCAAAATTGTCTTAATTCATTCTGCAATAATTGGAAAAGAGGAAAAAGAATTTGAGTAGGTTCTCTGAACTTTAATAGGGGTTTCTCAATCCCTGCCTGTACACTTGTTACTTAGAAACACTGTATTTATGTTAATGTTATTCCACCAGGGTTTCACTCTTTGCTTTCAGTTCACTGCAGAACTCTTCAAGAAAACTCTTAACTCCTACCTTTATTCTGCTAGAATGTTGCTGCAGTCTTTCTGTGTGCTGTTAAAATGAAGTTAAATGGTCAGTTTTATATTCTAGTTCTGCTGGTATGTGAAATTCTTCATTTACAAACTACTGCATTACACACAGAACTTCTCTTAGCTACTCTGCATTAAGCTACAGCTATTGAATTACTAATAACAATTATTTTTGTTTTGATGTTTCAGAAAAGGGTTTCTGTATGAGAGGAGACATGTGCCCTTTTGATCATGGAAGCGATCCAGTAGTGGTAGAAGATGTCAATCTTCCTGGCATTCTGCCTTTTCCAGCACAACCCCCTGTTGTCGAAGGACCACCTCCTCCTGGACTTCCTCCCCCTCCACCAATTCTGAGTCCTCCTCCTGTTAACCTTAGACCTCCAGTGCCACCACCAGGCCCTTTGCCACCTAGCCTTCCCCCTGTAACAGGTAATTAAAAAAGATTAAACCGAATTTGTTAGTAGAAAAGCTTGTATGTTACTTGAGTTGTATGCAGTGCTAAAAGCTGTTTTAGGAATGCCAACTCTACTTTACAGAGTTTTGCTTTGCTCTACTGCGTCATAGCTTATGCCAAAATACTTGGTTTTATAGTGATGGTTGCATGGTTGGTTGTTGTAAAATTTGCATGTTAAGTGGGAATCTTGAATATATGGGATAGTATTTTAACTGTGCTTAAGCAAAAACATGGCATGGCAGAACTTAGTTCTCTGAGTTTTATAGGAGAAATTGTCTGAAACTGACTCTTGTTAGAGAAGAAGGGAAAATCCTGGAAACAACAAATACTTGGCATTTCAATTGTAATGCTAAAATTAATGAGAATTCATGACCCCATCAAATTTACACCTGAAAATGAATTTTGAAACTAAATTTATAAATGAATTAAGAAAATTCTCCAGCTTGCTTACTCTTTCATTAGAAAGTACTTTGGCTCAAGTACTAAAAATGACATAAAGACTTGTGTGCCTGACTATCATTTATATAAAATAGCAGTTCAGTATTCAATTCCCTTGCATGGCTTAAGAATTGTTACATTAGTTTTATGTGAGTATTCCTTTCTCTTTTTTATTAACATAGGTGTCTCATTTGGTAAAATTATTCAACAATTGATATTTGATATTGATTGGAAGTTTCTTAAAATGTTTTAATTTCTGGTTGATAGTGTATTAAAGTAAGTACTGTATTTATTTCACTCAGTATAGAAAGTAAACTATTGCTAGGGTTATTGGTTCTGCCTCAAATATTATTTCTGGATCTGTGTGGAAAGTCCAAATATGTGACTTTGTATCTTTTCCCAGAGCCTGATTTTGCCAATGATTAGATTGAAGGTCAGGCTTGACTGTTCTCCTTTGAAAGTGTCAGTTACCTGTTGTAAAAAAAAGTCCAACCAACCGATTAAAACCTCTGTTAGATTAAAGAAGGTTCCCTTGGACTTTCTAGCAGAATTTCAGTGGTATTCTTGGGGGTTGGGAAAAATAATTTCCATCAAGTTAGTTATTGTCATTTAATATTTTTGTTATAGATTATTAAATAACTTGTTTCTTTGAGCGAGTTTTTTAGACCTTTAAAGATACTCTGTTGGTGAAGATAAATGCTGGCTTAGCAACTGAATTTTGCTTATAGAAAGAAAGCGTTTGGAGAAATACTAAACTATTCAAATACTTTTCTCTGTAATCTAAGTTCTGAGTCATTTGCTGGCGGGGATGGTTTCATATGAATGAATGGTTCAGCATCGTGTCTGTATACATGCCCTCTCACCCCCTTTATTTAATAGCCTTAGAATCATTTCAGGTCAGTTTCTGTAAGAGTTGAGTGTAATATAAGTCTAGTGGATGATAAATGAATATAGTGTTATTCTTAATTTTTTTACAGGACCACCCCCTCCCCTTCCCCCATTGCAGCCTGCTGGCATGGATGCTCCCCCAAACTCAGCAACTAGCTCAGTTCCTACTGTTGTCACAACGGGTATTCATCATCAGCCGCCTCCTGCTCCACCCTCTCTTTTCACAGCAGGTGTAGTACTGAGGCTTTGCCCACAAGGTTTGCTAAATAGAATAACATTGATTTATATTATACTGTATGTTTTAGAGATGATAATTTCGTAGTTTAGGAGAACATGTTTGTATCATTTAGACTGTGACAGTAACTTAACACTCGTTTTTCCTAAATTACTTCAGAACAGAAGTAAAATTTGCATGTAAAATGTTAATCTTGACTATGGAATAATATTTTCATTGTGTTTAAGCAGAAGATGTGTCATGATAGTTTTTTAATGTAGTGTTTACACAGCTCTTCCATTGTAATTGTTTCTTGTAATTATAAGAAATAAATTTGAAGACTTTGGGGGTTTAACTGCAATTTATTTTAATTAGACAATTTCTTTGTTACCAGAAACGTATGACACAGATGGCTATAATCCAGAAGCTCCAAGTATAACAAGTACTTCAAGACCTATGTATAGGCATAGAGTACATGCCCAAAGACCAAATTTGATAGGACTCACATCAGGTGATATGGATCTACCACCTAGAGGTATGCTGTCAAAGTTATGCTTACTTAGTTTACCTGGTCTTCTTAAATTAATGTAGATTGAGGCAGTTTTCAGAGTATGTAATACTGGAAAGCGTTGCATATGTAAAAATCTTCAGGAATTTAGAGAAGTTCAGTTGTACAGAATTACCCTTATAGTTGGTTTGTGTGTGCATTTTTACAGGAAGAATGAAATCTCTTGCTGCAATACTGCACAATTGACACTTGGCTGTAATAACTGCTCACAGTTAATGTTTCTGTAACAGACTCCTAGGGTGATTTTGGTTGCGGAGAGGAGGGAGTAATTTTTATCAGATAGCAGCCAATTATGCATGAGTAATCTTAATGTCATACTTCCTGTGGCTCTGGGAGGAAACAGCAGCATACAAAATGAGAAGGAGGAGGGATAAACCAAATTTTAAAAATTTGGATTTGTTTACATTTGTACATATTTGTATTTAATAATCTTACATTTCTGTTGGTGTAGAATTCCTGTTCTTCAGCAAGAGCCACTCCTCTCCCATCCCATCATTAAATCTTGCTCCTGCATGTTAGTGCTCTGGAGTACTGTACATTTCTTATCACTAGTTTTTTTGTGTATGCCATCTAATAGTAAAATGGAGGTGTTAGTAGAAGTTGTGTGAGCCTCAGAATATTGTGTGGAACATTGTCAATGAGTGAGTGCAGTCATCTTGAGGCAGCTGCTTTCTGTCACACCCTTTTGTTTTCCTTACATATGATGTTACTGTGACAAAATAAAAGTTACTAGCTATTTTGATCTGCTACAGCGTCTGTGGATAGTTAAGAAGAAAAGCCTGTGCCCAAGATTTGATCCAGTTTGAACAAGGATCATAGTAATTTCAAAGTAAACAGGCTTTTCATTGCAAATTCAGTGTCACAATTTTTTTTACAATCAAATACACAGAAAATACAAAAATATACTGTAATATCTTTGTCTGTTTACAGAAAAACCTCCTAATAAAAGTAGTATGAGAATAGTGGTAGATGCTGAATCCAGGAAAAGAACAATTGGTGCAGGGGATGGTGGAGTTCCTACAAAGAAGACTTGGTTTGACAAGTGAGTGATCATTAACACTAAGTTGGGTTAATGGTTGGAATTTTGTGGAGCTCTTTTCTGTAACTTGAAACATATCTAAATATATATATAAATTGCAAGCAAGGTAAGCTGTGAATAAGCTGGCTGTACTAAAATAAATCATGCTGTAGTGTCATTTGTATTTGACTGTCTACTCTCAAAGGCAGTATAGAGGTAGCTGAAGTTGCTTTGGATGGTAACAAGATCTACTTCCAGAAAGCTGGAATGGCCTATGAAACAGAGAAGCTGCAGTGTGGTGATTGTTAGGGATGATTGATTTTAATCTTGAGATTGTATCGTTGCTATTTTGTATTGAGTTGCCAGGTGTGTTACTGACAGAAGATACAGGGTTTAGTGCTTAGTTTCCTGATATACCTGGGGTAACAAAAGGTTGGAAGAGATTTTATGAGTTTACTGGGACTGAGGAAAGCCTTGAAGTGTTAGTTTAAACCTTAGTGGCAAGGTTCCATGGAATAGCTGAGAAATAGCTTTTTGAGAGAAGTCGGGACTTACGCAAATTCCTGTGAAATATCTCACACATTTTTGTGCTGGGTTGTGCTCAGAGTATCAGTGGGGAAATCTGCAGCTATAAGGGCCTGTGTGCTGTTCTCTTCTACACTTTCCTAAAATTGCATATTTATTTTTTTTTTAAGTCTGCAAATCTGTGTCTCATTCACACATGCTCCTCTGTAAGCTTATAGAATTTAACATTGTGTTTGCTAGCTTGCTATGGATTTCTGGCTTGATTTTTATTTGTTGCAGGCAAAATTTTAACAGAACAAATAGTCCAGGTTTCCAGAAGAAGGTGCAGTTTGGAAATGAAAATACAAAACTTGAATTGAGGAAGGTTCCCCCAGAACTTAACAATATCAGCAAACTTAATGAGCACTTCAGTAAGTTTGGAAACTTAGTCAACTTGCAGGTAAGAATCATCAAAGAGAAGGCTGTATGCTTCAGTTCATGATATAGAAGCAGTTGCTAAAAGAATGCCATTTTTTTTTTAACTGGTTCCCTGAAACTATTCTCATTATTTTCTCAACTTGTTTTTTAAACATGATCTAATTGTTTTTAATGGAAGCAGAAAGGAAATGTTATGGTCTTATTTAGATTTTACGCAAAGGTTTTCCTCCCAGGTAAGACTTTAATGATACATTGAAAATTGATGGGAAGTGTTATTTCTTCACCCTTGTTCTGAAGTTTGGGTCTGATACCATAAACCCTCTATTTTTTGAGATAATTTGTGAATACAGAAAATTTGTATTTCTCATACAGAAAGCAGTCCCTGTGTCCTTATAAATTACTTCACGATGCATGAGTGACCCACATTTATAAGCAAAAATAAGCAAACAATTGCAGAAGGATAAAAGAGAGATGCAATGAACTAAGACCTAACTTGAGTTGATGTTACATACTGCAATCTGTGTTATGTCAGTATTTCATATCCAGTCTCTAAGCTACTGAGTTTTCTTAGTGTTTCTTTATCAACAAGTTGTAGATGCTAGCTACTGTCTTCATGTACACTTTGTTGTTTGCACTGAGAGGTTGAATGAAGTGGCATAATACAGTGCAGAATAAATCTCCTGTACCTGTTTGAACACTGAGGGAATTTAAATCTCTCTTAATTGCTCTTAAACATGTCTTAAGCCTTTCCATACTTCACCTAAGAATATGGGTGTTAGGAGGCAGTATAATTTAGTAAGCCAAGTAAAGTGATGTGTGGATGTTTACAGAGAGACAGGTACACAGATACTGCAACTATGGTCTTCTTCCAAAAGTTTATAATTTTGTCCTCTGAAAGTGTCTAAAATAATACAGTAATGCTAATGGAAAACCATAATCAACTTCGTTGTCTAGTTCTGATACTAGACAAGACATTTATTAACTGATCTCTGTATTATTTGTAGCAGTTTTCTTCCCTTCAGTGATGCTTTCTCTTGTCTCTCAAGCAACTACTCATATTTACAATTAGAAATACTGTTTGACTGTTCAGGTATTTTACTTCAGTTTGTTTGCCTTGGGTTTTTAACTTTAAGAAAAGTCTATCAGGTTAATCTCAAGGTTGCTTTTTAAACAGGCTTTTCAAACAATCACAGACAGAATTTATCTGCTGACCCATACTGGGTTTAAAAGTTAGTACTAGTGATTTTGTGATAACTAAGGCACAAATGAAAATGCTACATGGGTAAGTTTTGTTGTTCTGTTTTACATCTTAGGTTGCATATCAAGGTGATCCAGAAGGTGCGCTTATTCAGTTTGCCACACATGAGGAAGCCAAGAAAGCTATATCAAGTACAGAAGCAGTATTAAATAATCGTTTTATTAAAGTTTATTGGCATCGAGAGGGCAGTGCACCACCAATCCAAGCCACCACACAGAAGGTAGAGGATCTAAGTCTATTCCATCTAGAATGTTGCGTAAAAAATACAGTATTTCAAACATTAAAATATGCTTATAGAAAGTAAACGAAATACTTGGGAAATAATGAACACTTCATGTAATTCTTTTCCAAAAGTTACTCTTAAATTGTAGATTCTTTGACCTCAGATACAACAGTCAGGAGTTGATTAGCAAGATAAGGCTAAAGGTATTTAAAGAAAGCCCTTCTGTGACTTACGGAGAGTTCGGCTCTATGGTCATCTCACGTTAAGTAAGATTTGATGCCACTGTCTGCCAAATAACATATGTTAGCCAGTATAGGCTTTTTTTTTTTCTTCTGGTGTGCATAAGAAAGACAGCAGTTACACTTCTTTTCTTGGGAGGTAATCTGAATTTTCATCCAAAGGGAGCTGTTTTTTCCAGTCTATCTTTTCTTGTTGAGCATGCGTACTGTAGAAAGTAGCAGTAGAATTTGTTTTATGCAAAGGTACCTATATGTTTGTACAGATATACACAAGTATGTATATATAGAGAGGACATGCAAACAGCAGTGTAAGAGAAGAGCTGCACTACAGAGGCTAAATTTTATGGAAATGGATTCGGGACATTTTACATTTTTAAGTGGAGTGGGAGGTGCTGATGTCTTCTGCCTGGTATGCAGTGACAGGACATACGGGAATGGTTCAAAGCTGCATCAGGAGAGGTTCAGACTTGACATTAGGAAGCTTTTCTTTACGACAAGGGTGGTCACACATGGGAACAGGCTTCCTAGAGAGGTGATCAATGCCCCAAGCCTGTTAGCATTTAAGAGGCATTTTGAATAATACCCATAATAACATGCTTTAACTTCTGCTTAGCCCTGAAGTGATCAGGCAGTTGGATTAGATAGATGATCACTGTAGGTCTCTTCCAAGCGAACTGTTCTATATATTTGAATTGTATTGCATAGTGGAGTGCATAATTATCATGTGCATAGTATCCCTGGCAACTTTTTAATAATATGAAACAGCAATTATTGTTACAGAGTTTAGATTAGTAACCTGTGGCAAGCCAACTCAGATTGGTTAGCAGGTGTAGTGGTTCTACTCAAACGCAAGGAAGTGTGGATTCTCTCTAGTCATTTAGGTTATTGGATAGACAGTCTTGTCAGTTAGCTCCTGGTTTAGGCAAGTCCTTCTAAATACCTGAGTATCCTGCTTTACTAGATTTGTTGTAAGTGTAGAATGCATTCTGCACAGAAAAAAACAAGGTAGACTCTGTAGAAGCGATTTGCACTTATTTATATACATGATAAAATGAACAGGTTGCTAGAGGATTCTTTCAATTGCTGCTGTAAGTTGTGAATCCCTCCTTTCTGGGGATGGTGTATGTTGTCATCACTCAGTGTCAATGACCTCATTTTCCATAGCAATCCTGCTGTAGGGCATTTTAGGTAACAGTTTCCTTTCTCTCCCCATTTTGTAACAGTTGCCCTGGTTTTTATCTACAGCAATGCAGTTTTAACTATGCCTGTCTCACTATTTACTGAGTTACTGTCCTTTAGATTTGGTTTTGGATTCAAATTTATAAATATCTTTGATGTGTGATCTGAACTAGTGCTACTCAAAATGCTTTTATAGGCTTGATTTACATCACACAGCCACAAGAGGGCAGTGGAGTATGTATTTTGCTTTCACACAATCATTTCTCCTGAGTAGGATAGCTTGCATAGTTGTGGACATCAGCTTATTTGTTGATTATGCCATCCAGCTTGGAGTATTAGCTGTGTATTTCCAAACAAGTATCTGATATGTATATTTATTTTGCTCAACATCAATTTTAAATAGTGTTACAATTTTTTAGTGATGTTTCTGGCTTCCCAGCACACCACTTTTGCCAAGTTTACTTTGATAGTTTGAGAATAATTCCCTTCAGTACCATGGGATAGTATTAAGGGTTCCCATTTCACAAAGGACAGCCTTTAATTATGTGTCAGGAACGTACAATTTGAAGTCTGTTGTGGGTGATAGGGGGCACACAATGACAAGAAAATATTAAACAGGAAAGTGCAGTGTTTTAATCTTCCTCTACCCCAAAATGTAAAAGTTACCAAATTGTTGTGTCAGTAAACAGGCATTTTTAATTCATGAGCCTTTCAGGAACATGAATATTTACTTCCCTTTTCATTGAAATTCATATTTTATGTCATATCTACAAGTAGTGTGGAAACTTTTCATACAGTACCTCACAGTATTTGGATTTTTTTCAAGATTTCTGCTGTAGTAATTAATTACACCTTAATTTATTCCACATGTATTTATAATGATTTCCAGACAGAATTTTTTCTGTGTCAGGCACTAAAAACAGGGTTTTGAAATGCTTTCAGTGTAAAATCAGTTGACTTTTAAATTGTCCTTTCAGTAGTATCTGGTCTTGCACAGTTTCTTGATCATTGCTGTTTCCTCAGCAGGATTGCTTGGAAAAATTCTTACTGTGGAAATTTAGAAAGGAGTGGAAGTACCTAGTAAAGATTATGAGAGTCAACCATAATAAATCATCAAATAAAAGGCTTCTGTGAGGATGCAGAAATAATGTGCTGTCCACATCTGTGTTACATATAAGTGGTAGTACTGGGCTTAAATGGCATCACAGGAGATTTAGGTATTAAGAAGCATTTTCTAATGCTAAAGGATACTGAAACACTTTTGCCTGATGAGGTGATAGGACCTCTTTCATGGGAAATCTGTAAGAACTAGATAAATACATACTGTCAGTAATAGCTTATGTATAGCTAACTTTGCCCTGGAGTGGAGGAATGGATTAGGTGACCTCTTGAGGGTCATAAATACGACAGGAAGCTTGCTTAGAAGCATTTTTTTTTGGTCTGAAGTCTTAAGGTTTTTATAAAAAAAGAAGTAGTAAGGTGTTAGCTGTCAGGGCATATCCACAATAGATTAAGGATTAGCTGTTCTTTTTTCTTTTTCCTCAGTCCCATGACTGCATATCCTTTTTTTTCCAGTTTTGTCCAAGTTAAGCACATAGAAGATGAAAAATGACATGCTGATGTAAAAAGCAAGTCTTTATGACACAAGTTTGTATTCTGCCTTCCCATAACTAAATGGCTGATGATGAAAGATTTGTGAAAGGAATCAGAAGACTACTTGTTCAGTTCTAACAGATGGAAATTAAGATATCCCAAGTAGATATTATTAGTAGAGTTGTCTGATCACTTCTGTGAGCTGCAAGTGTAAAATAGATGCTGTTGCTGTACGCACCATGCAAATAGTCAGTGTAACATCCTAAATCTCGTGAAGTGTTTAGTTTTTCCATCAGGTAAAAAAGCTATTGAATAATAGAAAGGAGGAAGAAGTGTAAATCTAAATGCCATTGCAGAAATTTCATTGTGTATTACTGAACTGTATATGTAGCTACCTTTTTGTTAATATTATGTGCTTTTTTGGGGATGGGGTGGTGTTACAGGTAATACAACCCTTAGTTCAGCAACCTAGCTTACCGGTAGTGAAACAATCAGTCAAGGAGCGATTAGGCCCAGTACCTGCAAGTAATGTTGAACCTGCAGAAGCACAGAGTGCCAATACAGAAGTCACTCAGGTATGTATGACAGTAAAAGAATCAGTTGCACGATTTTCTCTCTGTAATACGTTCTGTAGTGTTTTAGTGTATCTGTTACAGTTACTCATGTAGTGCAAGTACACATTTGCTGCTTGTAAGTGGATCTAGTTTGATTGTGGGTGTTTTTTTGATACTAAATTTTTCCTCAGTGCAGTGACACTTGGCTGTCTTACCAAAGCATGAGGCTTAATTTTTAGTATGATAGCTTTTGCTTACTTAAAAAAAAACAACAAACCAAAACTAATGTTCAGTAATGTTGCGTTAGTTTGTAGTGTTCAGATTTCAAAATGAAGTTGGTTTCTATCCAAAGAACTAAAAGCTATTATTTTACACATACTGTGTTTGTTAAACAGCTAAAACCATTAGAAACCAATGGTCAGCATCTAAGTGTTTTCAGTATTTGTAGGTCATCCTTAATACAATGAAGAATGTAACCACAGTACCAGTATGAATCATGACAGAATCTGGCATGTTACTCCCATTAGAAATAGCTGTTAAATATTTATAATCTTAAAAGTATTTAATTATTAGCATTGTGCCATTACTCTAGTTTTACTTCTGAAAGGAAGACCACCACGCTTCAGAAAACATTTGTAATGTAAATTCAAGCAACAACTTTATGTAGTTGATTCCTGCAAATACCAGATTATAAAACACAAAAACTGAAGTGTATTTAAAAGGGCCTGTGTACATAATGCTCTGCCAGCTAATATGTCATAGATTTCTTGCAAAAAATATGTAGTATAATCTTTGATTCCAAATTAGGCTTTGTCTTTGTCTTATCCAGTCTATTTATAGATGTATATTATCTGTAAAATAAAATGGCTAAAATTCATTTTATAAACAGTTTTCATATTTTTCTTACATTGTTGCTTAAAAGTCTATGGTTTATTAATTAAATATTTTTTTTTCTAAATTCCTAACATTTGGAATCACAGTTAAAGTATTCTTAAAGTAAAGTATATTTTAACTATAATTTTTTGTTTGTTTTCTTAGAACGTGACTAAAATACCTGTAAAGGATAGATTGGGTTTTGTGTCAAAGCCAGTTACTCCAACAACTGAAAAGGTAAGAGAATGTCTCTTATTCTCTTCCTCTCATATTTAATACCAGCAGGATGAATTTTATTATAAAATCTGTTGTGTCAATATTAAGTTTGTTTCATAACTATGATTAATGTTATTTGTTAAAG
This sequence comes from Apus apus, assembly GCF_020740795.1. Lineage (NCBI taxonomy): Eukaryota > Metazoa > Chordata > Aves > Apodiformes > Apodidae > Apus > Apus apus. Next base: position 44,812,032 of record NC_067282.1, on the reverse strand, counting down.
GTTTATGAAGTATAACTTACTGAAACTCTGCAGATGGCTAAATGCTTATAAGAATGCTAGGACTGAAGCTGCTATTCTGTGTTTTTTGTTTTAGTATAATAGGTTCCATTTATTCAGTCGTGAAAATAAATAGGTATGTTTCAGGATTCTGAGTTGTTAGAAGAATGCAAACATAAACTTAAAATCAAAACCAAAACTGTTTTGACACTACATAGGAATCTGTAAAAGACCTTTCTATGAAAACATTTGGGGGTTTTGTGTCCTTTACGAGGTCATGCTGTAAACATTTCCCTCTTATATGGTCTTGCAATTTGCAGTACTTGTGAAAAGATAAAAGTGGAAATTAATCAGTATAGGAAAGACAAAGAGAGGTAAGGTGGCAAAGATGTGTCTGAGTTCTGGTTATAGTTAAGTACGTTGCCTAGTGGTTGCAATTTTCAGAACACCAGAGTTGTTGATGTTACATTAGTAGCAAGATTTGTGATGGCTATTTCCAGGTCTTTTTAGCATCTTAGGGGGACAGGCTTTCCCAGTGTTCATAACATCCGTTTGAGAAGACCTTTGGTAGAAAGACAGCAAGTTTTATCCAGTAATGAGATTCCTCTATCTAGGTTTATATTTCTATTGGGAATTGGCTTGACCTGAAATGAATGAAGCATCCACACTGTATTTTCCCCTCTCCCTCTCCTTCACCTGCCCCCGTACAGCATGGCATTTAATGCATTTAGTGGAGTCTAACAAGTAAAATTCACTCCAAAGACTGTGTGCTTTACTTAACATACCAAGGTAACAATGCTTAATGTTGAGTTGTAATAGTAGAAGGTGTCTCTTAGACTAATTTCAAGCTGAGCAGTCCACTTAAATCAAATGACCTTGTCTTCTTATATTTTGTTTTTGGTTTGTTCAGTTGCATTCTTTTTGCCCTAAATTAGTTGCAGAAAATATATCTTACTGCATGTTCCCAAGCTACATTTTACATACATAGTATAACTTACTTACAGGAAGTCTTTCAGTTTGACTGGAAATACTGTTTTCCCCCTCCTTCCGTAACAGTTATTCTGAAACACTTTTCTACAAAGAGTATGTTAATGCTAAAATGGTTTTCTGGTGTGTTGTCTTACAGTACAGACTGATTCTAATTAACTGTTGGCCTGTTCAATGGACTGGTTGTGAAGAAACAACTTCCTTTGGCAATTTAATAAGGGTCTGAAACTTGGTTTGACCTGTTTTTACTGCTGTCCTTTTGCAAGGAAATACCTTGCTCAGTTTGCAGTGACAACAAACTATAAACATTAGAAATTAAAAGATTTACCACTGTCAAAAAATGTAGATGTTGTGTGATAGATGTTTACTTTTTTGTTTCTTACTGAGCAGTTTGATGAGAACTTTTCATTAAGAAAGTGGGTAGCTATGCTTCCAAGAGGGCAGGAGGAAAAGGAGATGAAATAGTCATCATGAGACCTTTTAAGATCTGTATTTGGTCTTGCGATTTATGAACCTGTGAAGAGATTCACCCTATTTCTTCTCTTTAGTGGTGTTAAGAGATTTAAAAGACATTAATATCTTGCTTCTTGCCCTTCTGTATTAGTTGATGTAGGTACGTTTGCTGTGGCATCTCTTCTTATATTAGAAGAGATGAGGAATCATGGCTCATTCTGCCATGAAGACAGTTCAGAGCAAAAAAGGAGCATGTCAATATTTTGTCTTTACTCGGTGCTCAGTTTGTTTGTAATGTTGCCTGTCCTAAAGCTACTTTCTAATAGGAACTGTATGATTGTGGTGTGCATACATTAATGTGCTTCATCTTATTTTTAATGGCCTGCTTAGAACATTTTATGTACCTTTTCTAATACCCCATAACATACTTTTTATTTTTTCCTTGTTCTCCTCTCTGCACTGCCTACTCTAGAAAATGCTTCACTGTGGGAAGAAATAGTATGAATAGCACAATGAAGTGAAAAGCTTTTATATGAAGCATTCCTTTTGTAACTTCTGATCTCTTAATATGTCTTTCTAATGTTTCTTGGCTGTCTCTTGTTTTTTTCTTGTTGGTGGGCATCATGTCTATTTTATGGAGACTCTGCATGCATCTTTTAATTTTCAACACATACATATATTATTTTTAAACTCCTGAAAATTATACAAATTGCATAATTGCTGTGATCTGCTAACAAGGCAGACAAGATCATGCCTATGTTCTCTTCAGCACTTAACTGTGGATTTTTCAATACTAACATGGCCAAAATGTCTTTTAAGGACCGTGATAAGGAAAGAGAATAGTCCAAATCTTTAAGTATTACGGCGATGTACATAGTATATTTAAGAGAGATTGTAAGGTAGACAACTGTGTTCTCAGTAAGTCATGGAGAAACTTTCATACCTCTTTACAAATATAGGAAAGAGAACAAGAGAGACATAGGAGTCTCTTCTTTGCTGTATGATGTTGAAGACTTCCCTGTACTTGAGTTACTTGTTGTAGATTGTGCAAACTTGATTTTGCACAAACTGCATATGAAAAGGAACTATTGTACCTACTTGGGAGCTTTGTCTTGAAAATTACATTAAATTTTTGCTTGGAAAATTCTTGCAGCCATGAAAAATTGTATTTTAAACTTCAAAACAAACAAAAAAAATTCAGCTATTCTTGGGGAAATATCAGCCTTCTGTTTCCTTAATCATGCTCTAAGATTTAAAATTTCAAATATTTGAAACTTGGAAGTACATGACATTTCAATGGAAAATATTTATATCTGATGTTCATAATTCTTAGATATCTGATGTGATGCTGCCTCTTCAAAAATGGTTTAACTTCAACAAATCCAAATAAAATTGTTATGCCAAATTTTTTCTATTCCGTATCATCGAAACAGACAAAAGAAAAGACGCTTATCTATTTTTAAGCACTCATGTTTTTTTTTAAATTGAAATTCACTGGCAAAAAAATAAAATGGATTTCCTCCTATAGGTTTTATCCACTTCTACTGGCTTGACAAAAACTGTGTACAACCCTGCTGCTTTGAAGGCAGCACAGAAATCTTTGCCTGTTGTTTCCACTTCCGTGCTAGACTCTAATGAAGCACAGAAGAAAAAACAGGTAAATTAAATACGCTTCTTTATGAAATGGACCTAGATTGGGAACTTGTGACCACTAGAGGTAGTGCACTATGTATATTTATCTCGAGAGCATAGATGAAACTAGTGAAAAGATTAAATTCACTATAACAGTTTATTTTCAAAGGACAAGAAAATCCAGCATTCTTTTATTATTTTTTCAGTGTATGTTCAGGCAGCATAAGAAGTTGTTTTAAAATTCTCTAGAAGTTCAAAATGTGAAACACTCTTTTCTGGAAGCAGAATCTTCATGTTGAGGCATGAATTATCAATTGTGAGCGAGAAGGGAGTCTGGTATAGTCATTACCCTTCTCTTAAGCCTTTCTGGAACTGGCCTTTATTCCCACTAAACTGGCACTTACTCTGAGTGGTTTTTGTAGTTGTCACTGAAATGGTTAAAACCAAATGACTCTGCATTCCAAACTATAGTTCCCCTGCATCCATTTTTATTTTTTGCATAATGCTATGTTTTCTCTTTTTTTTTTTTTTTAATGTTAGACAGGAAATGCAGCAAAAATGCATTTGGCCTTATATAGGTCACTTGTAGCTTAGCTTGCTTAGTATTTTCAGAAGAGCCCAGTACATGTCCTTTTTCAGGTTTATTCTTATTATTTAGAAAAACTAAGCATAGGACAATATTTACCTTACTTGTTTCAAACCACAATTTAAGAGTTCAATACTAAGTTAGATTCTAACATAAGCATTGTAAGAGTTATAACCACAAAACAAAGATTTTAGCCTAACTTCTGTAACTAATGTTTAATATAATTGGAAGTAGCAGTTTGTAGCTGCATGTCGGTTATGGCATTGGTCCAGACTTGAAAGAAATTATGTTTAATTTTGGGATTTCATTTCATACTTGTTCCCTAAAACATGTTTTTCAAAATTAGAGCCTTTATGTTTCAAGTTAAGATGCTTAGTGCCTGTGAAATGGCAAAGAAAGTTGTAATAAAATTTTTGACTCCTCAAAACAGCTGTAGGGTTTGGGGTTTTTTGAGAAGACATTGAAGACAGTCTAAGTGATTGGTGCTCTTTTCATGTACTCTTAAAGTTCTTTCCTGTCTTTGGAGATTTCTATTGCAATATACTAGTACTTGTAGAAAAACATGATTTTGTGGTGCTCACTCCCTGCTTTCCTCCATCTCCCTAGTTTTTCTTAGTATTCATCCCTAGTTTTTCTTAGTATTCATCCCCTTGTCTTATCTTCCCTTTCCCTTCAGAAAAATGATTGCACTCTATTTTATGAAACTAACATTTCATGCAGCAGTGTTTGTCAGTTTTTGGGAAGACATATAGAAACCTTACTACTGCTTTTGTTTTTTTATGACTGTTGTGCATTTACAGTCTTTGCATAAGGTGGTCCACTTGTATTCTGATCCCAGCCAATTGGTGATGGATGGCAAAACCATGTTTTGCCTCTCCTCTTATTAAATATGTTGGCATCAAAGCTCTTAGTTGTTTTCTGCAAGTATCTAAGGCTTCTACATCCTGTATCTGAAAGCAAGAAGCAGTTGTTTTCAATCAATGGGCATTAGTAGGAGCTGAGCAAACTAGCTGTGGCGTCTCCTGCTTTATATGTCACAAATTTCTCAGTTTCAGTTAATTTGCATTTGTTCATTGCAATGTCAGGTTAATTTTTTTTAGCAGAGTGGTAGTACTTGTTACTTCCAAGTTACAGTAGTCAGATGCAAAAGAGGTAGTTTTCTTTGGGTAATGTTTTAACTTTAAAACATAAAATGTGTTTTCTTTTTCCTTGTAACTGTACTTGAGAATGTCTTTTAATTGATGGACTTGATTTACAGTTGATTTCAAGATACTGTCCTTGCACACTTAAACTCTTTCATGTTGTACCTCTTGTGGTAGTTTATTATTTTGCTTTACAGCTTTCAGTGAAGTTGTGTAAGGGATTACTTTGTATCTAAGTAATAACAAAGTCTTCACAGCACAGTTAAAATGAAGAAAGATCAGTCTTTCGCTAATTTGGTGATGTATGGTTTTCCAAAACATAATTTGAAACACTGTGTTTCGAACCTAAACTTTGAGTTTCTGACTAATTTTTTCCTGTTATTTTGAGTTACTCCTGTATAGTTGTGAGGTATATACTGTATTATTCTCCTGTAATTACTTTTCAAAATCTAGAAACTTTTTGTAATTTTTACGCTTCTAGGAAGCATTACGACTTCAACAAGATGTGAGAAAAAAGAAGCAAGAAATCCTAGAGAAGCACATTGAAACACAAAAGGTAAAAATTTAGCATTAAAGAAAGGCAGTCATGAAGTCTCAGTTCACATCTCTAAAATATTTCATCACATGTAAACATAAGCTACAAAACTGACCTATGAAATAAGCATTCTTAGAATAATGTATTATTTTAAGTTTATAAAGTTTTAATCTAACTCTTGTTAGTTCACTTAAAAAACTACAAGCTTATGCAACTTAGGTGCAGTTTTAGCTGAAATTGCCTAATTTGGGTGCAACATGCATATGTTTTTTGGGAGAAGTGAAAGCCTGAGAGTTCTACTTGGCAAGAGAAAGGAGATTGATGTAGAAGAATATGCATGACTGCACTCAGGCTTTGGAGAAGAATGCCTAAGCATCATTTAAATTGTAAAAAAGTTTTGAAATAATTTAAGTATGTTGATCAAATCTATCCAAATGAAATTAAGATACCAGGTGTTCATTAGTAGATTATTCAGAGATTCAGTCAAAGATTTAAATTTAATATAAGCTGCTAAAAGCCTTATGCGTTTTGTTCGAAGATCACACCAAAAGAAATGCAATATTCTATTTTTCATTAGTTGTAACAAGTACTGGAAAACACATGTAATAGCAGTTGCTGAATATGAAGATTTTTTTTTTTAATTTGACAGATGCTGATTTCAAAGCTGGAGAAGAATAAAGCTATGAAGTCAGAAGACAAAGCAGAAATCATGAAAACACTGGAAATTTTGACAAACAGCATTACTAAGCTAAAGGATGAATTAAAAGGTGTATCACCAGCAGGAACAGGAGGAATAGGAGGAGGGACTCCTTTAAAAAGCATGAAAACTAAGACTCAGGTACTCAAGTTTTGGTCTGCTTTTTAATAAGATGAATTAACATGCTTATGTCAGCAGAATAAAAATATGCAGCCACATCAGCAGTATTTAGAAACATACTGATTTAATTTTAAAGTCTTTTTTGAAGTGAGATTGATTTTGCCCTCTTATTAAAGGAATATAGTTAATTTTAAAACCATGCTATTGTCTAAAAGGCTTATCCACTGTTACACAGCTAGTACATTATCTGGAAAACCAAAAAAAAAACAACCCACAAACTAAAACAATGTGATTGTTTCTTTTGCCTTATGTGATCTTTTGTGTATAGTCTGTTGCTTTCTTAAATTTTAACAGAAATAATGAAAATGCTATTTCTTTTGCAAAAGGATTATTGCTGTGCAACACAGGTATCTTCTGGTCAGGTTTCATACACAAAGCAAACGTCGTTAAACTAGGTGACTACTGTAGTGGTTCATAGTTTTTTGAGGGGTTTTATATCACTGAAATTTTTCTCACTGTATGAAGCTTTTTAGATTGAAATTTTTGCTGTTCAGTTTTACTTAGATCTAACTACCCATGTTTGTATTGTGAGAGGGGCTTCCCTCTTTGCTACAATTCTTGTTAGTATATGACTGTAACTAGTTTCCCAGCTGCTTAAAGATGCAATTATATTACCTTTTTAAAATCTAGTATTTTGGTTTTTTTATAAAACTGTTTGTTCCTTAACAGGTCACAAAGTAATTAAGAATTAGGTGATAATTTGAGAAATAACATTTAAAGAAATTAATGTGTTCTTTTAAATTGATCACAGGCTTTTCTTGCTTTAGCAAGTGTGGAAGTTTCAGTTCTGAAATCTTCAGAATGCTTAGTCTTTTCTAATGTTAGAGATTCTGTTTCAAAAAGCTGGTGTAACATTACAATCCTTATTTAGCTTAAATGAATCATTAGTTTTCAGTTTAAAATAGCATCTCTACTGCTTTATTTTACACAGAAATAGAGGCATTAGAAGTAACTGCAGTGTTAATTACAGTGAAAGTACAGTTTTAAAAAGAAATACTGAAATACCTGTATGTACTCACTGTAGCTTCTTACATTGTTAGTCAGGAAGAAGTTGATGCAGCATATATTTATCCTGAAAGTGGACACAAACTGATTTTCAGAATTTATATTCTATATCTCTTAAAAGAACTTCAGTTGCAGTGGAATACACAAATGTGTTTTAGAGGGGGGATGAGTAGTAAATAATCCTAGAATGGGGACAGTGAAGTAAGATTAAATTCCTCTTTTTTTTTTTTTTTTTTGAGATGAGAGAAAATAAATTTTTTAAAATATTTTTGAAAGAGAGTGGACGTTCTTTGGTTAAGAAAATGTTTGAGAGTTCTGAAGGAATACGCTTACTTGTGTAGAGAATTTGAGCTATAAAAGTCCTAGGAATTTGCAATGCTTTCAAAACTCCATTTTACTGTTAAACCCTCATGTTTTTGAGAAAAACTTTTGCTGATGCTGTACAGTGCTTCATAGATTTGAACAGGAAGAATAGTTTTCGACAGTTTTGATGCAAGAGTAACAGTTGGTTATGAATTTTATCACATCCAAGGGAAAGAATCCAGACCAGAGAAACGAAGAAGCAAGTTGCATGATGAAAACTTGGTGAATTCTTTACTAGAAAATTGTAAATGCAGCATTTTAATCCATGACAGTCATTTTACCCTGAGAGTGGTCCAGTAAATTCTTAGAGTGGCCAAAAGCATAGTCTGATAACACAAAACTGCTCAAAATTATTGGGATTAGAAGAGATCTCTGGGAATCATCTTCTTCCATCACTAGGCACCAGAAAGAAGAGTATGGATGTCATCTTTACTGATCCCCACTGGGTATTACCCCACCACCTTCTCATCCCGAAGTCGAACAATCCCTGCTCTGTCAGCCTCTGATCATACAGTAGACAATTCCATCCTTTAATTATCTTTTTAGCCTTCTGCTGGACTCTATGCAATATATCTTTTGTGCTGAGGAGCCTGGAGCTGGACACAGCACTCCATATGTGGTCTCATCAATGCAGAGTAGAGAAGGATCACCTCTCTTGACCTGCTATTGTTGCTCTTCCTACTGCAGCACAGGAGACTGTCAGCCTTCTTTGCCATAAGAACACATTGCTGGTTCATCTTCAACAACTTCTGTTCTACTGGGACCCCTCAGGTCCTCTTCATCTGGACAGCCCCTGGCCTGTAATGGTGGCTGGGGCTATTCCTCCCCTGGTGCAAGATTTGGCATTTCCCTTTGCTGAAATACAGGAGATTCTTCCTGCCCCAATTCTCCAGCATGTCAAGAGCTATCTGAATGGAAATGCAACTAGCTGGTGTAGCAGCCACTTCTCTGCATTTTGTATTGCCTACAGACTTCAGAGGACGCACTGTCATACCATCCAGGTCACTAATGAAGATGTTGAACGGTATTGACTGCTGGGGTACACCACTAGTGACTGTTCTCCAGCTGGACTTTCTGCCATTGATCACAACCCTTTGAACCCAGCAATTCAGCCAGTTTTCAGGCAATCTCACTGTCTCCCTACCTTTTTAGCATGCCATGCTTTTGACTGTGAGGATATTGTGGGTGACACTACAGAAAGCCTTACTGAAGTCAAGATAAACAGCTGCTACTCTGCTTTTGTCCACCAAGCCAGTCACCTCGTTGTAGACGGCTTTTGAAGTCAAGCATGATTTCTTCTTCCCAATCACTTTCTTGTTCACAATATGCTTGGAAATGATTTTATTTTCTCCTTCCTCCTCCCAGGGATTTTGGTAAGGCTGACCAGCATATAGTTCCTCAGATCTCCTTGCTCTTCTTGAGGATCATAGTGACACTTGCTTTTTCTCAGTCCCTAGGAACTTCCCCCAAAAGCCATGACCTTTTAAAGATAATGGAGTTTGGCTTTGCAATGACATCATTGAGCTTCCTCAGTTCTTAAGGTTGCGTCCTGTTGTGTAATAGGTATTTCTGTATGTGCAGTGTGTTTAAATGTTGCCCAGCTTGATTCTTCCACTGGTCTCAGGATCTGGGATTGCTGAAGGCAAGTCTTTCTACTAAAGAGTAAGGAGCAGGTGGTATTGAGTATTTCAGCTGTTCCTGTGTGCTTTGTTGACGGGTTCCCTTTCATGTTCAGAAGTCAGCCCACATTTTTCACAGCATAGTGTTCCTTTTGCTGCTGCTAGGCCTTTCTTCTCGTTCCACAGCCCCCTTGCCAGATTCAGCTTTGTCTTTCTGGACCAGTGCCTGTGTGGTCAGGGAGTTTCTCTGTATTCCTTCTTTGATCTGACCCTGCTTCCAACTCTTGTATACCTAGGTTTTTGATTAAAGTTTTGTTAGGAGCTCCTTGTTAATCCAGGCAGGCCTCCTGCCATCCTTTTTATTTTCTGCATGCACTGGAGCTTGGAGAATGTGATGCTTGAAAATCATCCTGCCTTTCAGGTAGATATCCAAGCCCACGGTCTTCAAACAGGGGGCTTCTTCCAATTGTCTGAAGAAGGCCTCAGCGACTTCCTTTACCTGACCAAGCAGTGTGTAGTACACACCCACTGCAATGTCACCCACGTTGGTCTTCCATCCTAACTAACTAACTAACATAAATTTGTGCCTGGCTCATCATCTGTACCCTGGCAGAGCTTTGTGCATGCGTACTGCACTGCCACAAAAAGGGTGACTCCTGCTCCTCTCTAGCCTGGCTTGCACTTCTGTAAGAGACAGTGTCTGTCACTGCAACATTGCAGTTATGCAAGTTTTCCTGTGGTGTTTCTTTACTCACAGTGAGTTTATAGTCCTGTAACTGCCCACAAACATGTAACTCGTCCTGTTTTTCTCACGTTTTGTGTGTATTAGTGTACAGTCTCTTCAGAGAGGCACTAATTTCCCAGAAGAGAAGTGAGATCTTCCCCTGTGAGACTGTTCTGTAGGCCCTGCCTCATTTATGTGGTTTGGTATGTGCATTCTTGAGGTGGTCCCCCTTCCAAGCCAGTTTTGTTGATCTTCACATCTCTTGTGCTTACATCACCCTTTGCTTAGCAACCTGTGATTTATGTTTTTACCTAGTAAAGTGAGGTGATGAACTAATTTGAATTACAGTTTCAATTAGTTTTTTAAGCTGGTTTTCCATTTCCTTTGTAATAAGGAAAGTGTAGAAACATTTTAATCAAAGCAGTTTCGTAATGGACAAAATATCCAGACTGTAGAGAAGTTGATTTTATTAATAGTTTTTCTCTCAGGGAGATTGTATGCTATTTGTGACCATTGTTTTGTTAATGTTTGAAAAAGAGGAAAGAGTCTTACCTCACTTCTGTGAAAGTGAAGAATTAACATAGCCTTCTGTTAAAATTTACAACTTTGACAATTTTCTGAAAGACTTTGCTCTTGGTTCACTTGCATTTTCTTAGCATTTAAAACCTGGGCAGGGCTGAAAGGGGTTCAGATTGAGATTGTCAATTGAATAATCCAGCTTTTTTTCTTTTAAAGCTTCCAGGAAAAAAACAAAGAAACAAAAAAGCCCCTTCTTTATCATTCAGTGGTGATACTTGGTTTCCAACTGTCACAACTGCGAAACCTTCATCTCTTGACAACCAGCCTTTGAATACATTACATGCTGTGGTTTTGTATCAACAGGTGTAAATGTAAAACTGTTTCACAATCATCTGTAATTTTATCCTTCATTTGTGATGTCACTGAAACATTTGGCTGCTGCTTTTTCCATTAAAAAAAAACCACAACAGCAAGCTTCCTGTTTGGAACAGAATTTCAAATAAAATTTTCATTGTCACATAAAGCCCTTTCCTGCACCTGTACCAGCATCTGCACCTCAGTGATTGCAATGATCATGTCTAAATTTGGGTTCAGAGACACTTTTCAGTTTCATATATATTTTTAACTTTCTTGTAGTTTCTTGTAAGGTGTGCTGGAAGGCAACGCCAGGTGCATTAGAGACCAACTTTTTGTTAGCAGAGATCTTGTTACAATGTTTTCTTTTCTGCTGTGGTCTGAACAGAACCATTGTTTGTGCTTTTTGCATTATACAGTTGTGGTAAACTTAGATGCTTTTTCTCATTACTGATTATAGATTTTGTATTCATTCTTAATTGTGCTGCTTTTTTTTTTTTTGTAGAATCCCTTTTTATCTCATCATCACTACTATATCATTTTGCATTTTCTATTTTGTGTTTCACTAGTTTAGAAAAAATTCCATTGGCTTTGGCTTTGTGTGGTAGTTTAAAAGCATCACCAAGCTCAGAAACATACTGCTGCAAATCTTGCCAAGAAGGGTCCTAAGCTTGTGCTTTGAAGATGAAAACCTAGTGTATTAAAGCAGTACACCTGCAAAGTTACAGCTGCTGTCTGAATTAATAAGCCACAACTTGGTTAACATTTCACTACATCTTTTAGTTTGCAAATTCCTTTTCTGCAAGAGTTTCTAGGAACTTGTTTTCCAGATGGAGATGCTGTAGCAGACTTCCACCATACCTAGAGGCTGACACTGGCCAGTCCTTAAGTCATTGTGTATTTTTTAAGTAGCCAGCTGATAGTAGTAAATCAATAGACTTTGGGGTTCTATCAGAAACATGTTTCCTCAGTAGAGAATGTGAACTGTAGTACTAATAATTTACCATAACAATTTCTTAGATGCAGAAAGAGTTACTAGATACTGAACTGGATTTATACAAGAAGATGCAAGCTGGGGAGGAAGTTACTGAATTAAGACGAAAATACACAGAGCTGCAGCTGGAAGTATGTTTGTCTCTTCTTTTGTAGCAGTTAGCTTTTAATCAAATATTTTCATATGTGTTTATTAGCCTTGTGTATTGTATCGTAAGCTTTTTTTTTCCAGACTACAATGTAAAATTGCATGTAGATGGGTGCATATAGCAGTATTATTTTAGAAAACCAGTTTCTGAGTTCCACTGAGATAGAGAAATTGTATTGTCTTAAATGCTGATTGTTAATCTGTTTAAAATCTAACTGTTTAGATGATGTGATATTTTACAGTTTTGTGGTAGTAATAACTTCTTGAGATAAATTGTTTCTTATGGGTGGTGTTGTGTTTGATACAGAAGAGTTAAAAAACACTGATACTTTATTCTTAAGTGTTATCATCCTCTTAATGAGATTAATCAAGAAGGCTGAAGTGCCAAAAGTAATATTATTACAACATTCATTTAAAGAGAAAGAGGACTTATCAAAAGCAAATACATGTTTCAAGAAGTGTTCAATGTATGGAACACTTTTTAAGTACTTTAAAAAAAATTCAGAAGGCCATGCAAGATTATTAATATCTGTGTCTTATTTTGAGAAATTCTGAATGCAGTGGGTGTTATTCTATGTTATATTTCACTGTCTTGCTTATATGGTTGGGTAGTATCGGCTTAATTGCATTATAATCTTAACTCTTTACTGTTAAGCAGGCTGCTGTGTTACTTAAATCCCTCTTAATGAATTTTGGTCATGTCTTGTGTATAACACAGTGCACATACATATGACTAAATTGCATTGAAATCTCATTTTAAAGCAAAGTTGTTACGCAGCTTTGGTAATTGTGAGAATAGGTTTGTTAATAAGCCAAGCCAATTGAATAGAGATGACATAAAAGCTTATGTTAACAAGATGTATATTTTTTGGTGGTGAATATTATTTCATAAACATACTGAAACCTTATTTTTACATAGTACATTTTAGAAAATGTGTTAATTAAATGATCTGTAAAATAGCAGTAGAAAAGTAGATGCTTATTCAAGTTACACTGTAGTTGAGTGGGGTAATCCTACTCTGTCTCTCATTAAGTCTGTATATCAAGCTGGAAAAAAATGGAGCTCTTTCAGGAGAAAAAATGTTGCTAGTAAAATGAATATTTTGAGGCCTTTAGCATATACTAATCAGAGTAGATGGAGGAAAACAAGCTTATTTGTAAAGCACCCCGTTATGTTTCAAGGAACAACATAAAATGTATCCCTTTTATAACTTACAGATGGGATATAGAGGTTTTTTTCCCCTTGATGTTTGTTAGATTCTTCAATAACCTTACAAATTCTTTAGAAAAACTTTTATTCACTTATTATCTCTGTGACTTTAACCCCATAATATTAATGTTTTGCTTCTGTAGCTCATAACCTGCTGTTCTGTTCCAGGTGGCCCTGATTTTACTGGGAGAAAACTCAAAGTGTACAGCTTGATTGTTGAGTCAGCATAATATTTTACTTTCTGGATTGTTAATTTAAAACATTTTAAAATGTTTGTTTCTTTAAAAAAGAAAAAACAGCAACAACAAAAAACCCACCAAAAACTCTGGAAGATTATCTTTACAAAAAATGAAAGCAAACAATATTCTGTTGTGAACTTATCTGAGTAATTTAATTAATAAAGCCATAGGAGATTGATCTTCTTATGAGTGATATCACTGGCATGCATTAAAGTAGTGCTTGAGTTCTAAGCACAATAGGATTTGTTAAAAATGTTGTTATAGTGTTTTTATTTAACATTTGATTCCTACACCACAGCTATTTGGGTTTGAAAAGAGTTTGGTTTTTTTCTTCCCTTGTTGCAAACACCGAAACTAAATCCTTGAAAGTTCTTTTTTGAAACTTAGATTAACCTATACAAATTATTTTTGAAATGAGTGTCAGAGATCCTGTCATTGGCCTTCAGACTTTTCTTGGAGAGTGCATGCCCATTCTTTAGAAGGGATGCTCAGGTCTTTTGGGAATGGAAATGAATGAGTATGTGGAGCTAAATTTTTAGAGAATACTTTGTACTTGGAGGTGCTTGTGAGAGCCTCTTTTTCATTCCTCACAAGTCTGTGGCCAAAAGCTATTATGCTGCATTAATTCTAGTACAAATAAAAGTCCTGGCTGGACTTGCAGAGACAAATTAAGAGACAAATATGAATAGACAAATTAGGTAGTTAGATGCCACACCAAGAAAACCTGTTAATGAAGTTAGAGATGTGTTGCAGTTCCTTTCTCCTGTGAAGAATTTTCTTTACAGATAAGGGCTCTTTTGATACCTGTTTTTAATACCTGGTTCTTTTTTTGTATTTCCATCCTCTTTTTGATCTGGTGATAATCAACAGTATTAGCTGTTTAATGTTATTAGCATGTTCATCTTTTGTTATTTTAAGACCTGTAAACTGCTTTTTTTGTCTTGTTTCAGGATATGCTTTTAGGAAACATCAGGTTATGTGCTTGTTGTTTTTGTCTAACTGCATAGATAATGAATGTTAATACATCAATATGTTATGTATAAACATCTTAGGCTGCCAAACGAGGGATTCTTTCTTCAGTTCGTGGTAGAGGGGTTCATGCAAGAGGTCGGGGTGCATCACGTAGCAGAGGTAGAGGAATACGAGGCCGGGGTAGAGGCAGAGGAGTTCCTGTGCATGCAGTTGTGGATCATCGACCTAGGGCATTAGAAATATCTGCATTTACAGAAAGTGATAGAGAAGATCTTCTTCCTCATTTTGCGGTATGTGGCAATTTCACCTTTTCTGTTCTTTGGATGCCATTCTTCTGTTGACTGATTTGTTTTCTCTTGATTCCATTCATCTGGAAGTATTACTTAGGAATGAATCTGTCAACATTATATACTTGTTAATGGGAAAAGGGGATGCATTAGAAGGTGAAACAAAGAGAAATTACACCAACCAAGCAAGAAGCCCACAACATAAAAACCAGCCACAATTATAATGTTTTTTTAGGGTATCATGTTTCCTGGAGCTATATATATGTAGACACATAAACATGCAGTGCATTTCTGTATCATATCTATGTAGGGGAACAGAAAGGTAACCATGAGACCCATAAGGGAATAGAATGACTTCCTATAGAGATGTATGACAAGACCACACGTTTATACATACCTATATATGTGTGTGTATTTAAGGGGAGCAAATGTACTTTCTGTAGAGCTGTATGATGGACCGAACATTTCAGCAATGACTTTACAAGTTTTGGTTTAGAGCTAAGAATATGTAACTTTGAAGTGAAGCTATACAATCGACTTGGTTAACCATAGGATGTGTCTGAATCCAGTTTCAGTAATGAGTATAAGAAAAATTAATCAACAACATTATATTATGATTTATAAATATTACTGAAGTAAATTTTGCTGGTCGCCTTTCAAATTTTTCATCTTCTGATGTACTTCTCTTACTGATGTCATGCAAAGAATATAAAAATGGAAACAGAGTCAGCCACTGTTAAAAGCTTGCTGTGTGTTGTCAGTTTGTGGTCGTATATTTGTTCAGAACTTAGCATTTCCTTATATTTTGGTTTTATTACTGGGATATTAAACTTAATACTTTTAGCAAACAAAAATATTAACAAAAAAAAAGTCCTTACTAGCATCAACAAGTACAATTCTATTCACAGTGCTAGAGGTATAACACTGAGAAAAAATGTTACATCATTTTTCAGGTTGTGCATTTGCTGTTTTAAACTTGCTCCCAATTCCATGGAGATGCACTGAGCTGTGTTTCTTTTTCTGTGATACGGTATCACAACTCTGCACACTAGCAGTGCACTCCCCCTGTACAGATATGTTGCGCCTTGCACCTTACAATGATGACAGCATTAAAGGTAGCAATACCACAGAGACCATTACAGGAATGTATGGGCCAGGTTTTTAAGATGATGAAATCAACTTCTGGAACTATTTCTACAGTCCCCACATCTAATAAAACTTTTTGTGGAAGGGCTTGGTGATAGACCAATGGAATCATCTCAGGATCCCTTCTTTCTGATCAAGAGAGAAGTATCGAGGCAGAAGAACATCTTTTTCTGTAATTTACTTCATACCTGTGTGTTTACAGTCAGGAAATCCAGAGACTACAGACCTTTGGTGTTTTAGAAATGCAACTAAAAGTAACTGTATTCTTTGTAAAGACAAGTAGTCCGATTGGCATTAAGGCTGTGAAAGGTACACTATTCTAATTTTGTTTGTTTTTTGAGGGCATTTGATTTAGGGCAGCATTTTTAGAGGTGGAGAACTATTTCACTAAGCTTTTTTTTATTTATTAAAAGCAATATGGTGAAATTGAAGATTGCCAGATAGATGATTCTTCTCTCCATGCGGTGATTACTTTTAAGACAAGAGCAGAAGCTGAAGCTGTGAGTATAGTCTGTTCATACTCTGCCATATTCACCTACTTTCTGATTACATTATACTTCTATATTTGATAAAACTTAACAGTGATAATTATGTAAAAACATTATAAAAGAAGTCTGACACAGAAGTTTTACTTCTAGATTAAGCAAATCTGTCAGAACAGCATATTACTGGAACCCTTGGGTAAAGTGGGTATTTATAGCAAACTCACATGCAAGATACAAGAGAGAAAGTAAGATAAATACTTGAGAATTAATAGCTGGATTGCTTGGTTTTTCTTTATTTAATTGCCAGTTGTTTTCACCTGAAAAATTGGTTTCCTCACAGTCTTCCTGAAATTTTACTGAGATCTTGCAGAGTGAGCCTATATATATTTTATTTGCGGTCAGTTGAATTTAGATTTTCCTGAAGCCTGTGATGGTGTAAATGTGATCTGATATGATGAGGATTGCTTTCCCATTCCGTCCCTCCCCCGTTTTTCCTTCTTTTTTTTTTTTTTAGCATACTACTTAGAAATTTAGGTAATTACAGAAGTATAGCATTATAGAAGTAACTTTCAGAAACTAAAATCCAGAGTTGTAGTCTAGCATCCTTACATATGGATCATTAGGACACTACATTTGCCTCAGCACGACTCCTGCCTTATTCAGTCCATGGTGTAGGCAGTATGTGAACATGTGCAAAATAAAGTTGTTCTGCAAATTATTTTTCTTTAAAATCCTTTTATCACTTTTGGGAAGGAGAATCTTGAAAATGATAGGGACCCTCAGGATTCATATTTATGGTATGGTTTTATGGAAGGATTTCATTTTATATTTCTGTTATGCACAAAGTTTTAATTTTTGCACAAAGTTGATCTTGTGGAGTTTACTGGAACACAGTTTTCATACCTGGCCAGGCTCTTCTTTTTATATGCTTTATCTTGAGACACCAGTGGTCTGATGGACAGAAGCACTGGTATTTAGAGTGCAGCTTAAACCAATGGGGACAATAGTTTTGAACACTTACACTATCATTATGATTACATATTTTGAGAAACAATTTGATGCATGTGCCAAAGACGTTTTACGGAAGCACAGAAATTTGGTTTGTGAAACTCTTAGATGTAGCAGTGATGAGCAATAACTGTACAGAGATTGTAATTATTATGTAAAAATGGAGTGTAGTTAATGGTACAGAGTATATAGTGACTGGTAGGGAAAACTGGTGCTGCACAAATGTATTGAAGGAACACATTTCAACAGTGAAATGAAGTTCTGTGGAGAATAAGAAATACCTGGTTGCAGGTGAAAGTTGTTGTAATTAGTATACTCAAAAGTGGACTGAATTAAGGTTGGAGTTTTAGTTTTGGTGCTTCCTGACACTGGGTACTTCCTTTGCAACTTCATATTCTTTGAGGTTATGGTTTACATAGGAAATATTCTAAGTATTAAGAGGAACTTCTGCTTCCCTGAAAATAAAAATATGTCACTTAGAACAATTTTATGTTTTTACAGACTGTCCAAATAAAGTCTTTATTTCTCCCAGATGGAGTATGATTCACAGCAAGGATCTTGACAGTATCTTACTGCAGTTACTTACTAGCAAGAGTCAGTTTTTCACTGTTACAGCCTGTTTTGTCTAAAAATTGGCATGGAAAATAATTTCAGCCTTAGCTAAATTTCTGTACCCAAAAAGCAAGGAATGGTAGTATTTTGAAGCCAAGTATAGAAGTGTGGAGATAAGAAGCACCTGAAGAAGTAGTAGTAGAGATAATGAAGAAGAAGGTACTAGAGATAATTAAGAAAAATGTGGGCAGGGGGAGAAGGGAGATAGGTTTGGTAGGAAGGATGAAATTAATGATTTTGTACTTTCTTTTTTACTTATTAAGCGTTTCACTGCATTTCAAAGCAGTACGTTTTTCCTCAATCACTCTCAAGTGGATTTTTTTCGAGCTGTGTTGAAGGTGAAGTTGAGAATATGCTCTGGGAAGTGGAGTTGTTGTAATTGGGTCAGAATTTATGATCCATGTGTGAGATGTCCATGTTCTAGTTAGCGTTAAAACTTGTAATTGTTTAATTACTTTTTGTATCTTAATTGCACCTTCATTTTTAAATTAAAGTTTTATGAAAACTGTGTTTGATCAAATATAGCAAAATTTCTCTTTTCCTTAAGGTATTCTTATATACTAAATGTATTTCCACAGGAATTTGTGTTTACTACTAAAGCAGATTTAAGATGGGCAGTTGGAGAAGCTGTAGAAAGTAATCATTAAAAGCCTCTGTTGAGGCCAATTGTGAAGTAAATGCAGTTAATATTTTACCTTCTTAAACGAGAATAGGCCAAGGCTTTATGACCATATATGTTCTAGCCTGAAAGAGAGGGGAGGATTCCCTATTGTAAAATGTTGCATTTTTATGTAGTAGTAATTTCTTCCAAAGATTACAAGTTGTTTCTGGACCTAAATGTCACATATAAGTACTTTTAAAAATTCTAGTTGTGTGACATTGTGATGAGACCATGGACAGAAAGCTCCTGAGCTGCATTTTAATAACCATAGAATCTTTTAAATTTATCATAAATTTATATGTACAGATTTAAAATTTATACCTGGGGACTTTAATATCACACAATTCATGTTCAGATGTCATTGAACATGTAATTGTTTCTACGTTTCACATTATGCTGTGCTTTCAGATTGTGCTGTAAATCTTTTGTGACCATGACGGTTATTTCGGAATGTTGCTAATGCTGATTTATGTTCATTCATGTTACTTTAATTTGAACATACTATTTCCAAAGCAGCTACTTAATGCAGCTGATACGTAGAAAGGCATGAATATCCCATAAGTTAAAAATTTTTACGTTTCAATTACAATGGCTTTACAGGAAGGGGAACATTTTCCAGTAGATTAAGTTGTAATCACAAAGGGGTTTTTTAGTTGTTTGTTTTGTTGATTTTTTTTTATTATTATTATTATATTAAATAGTTTTTATTTCTGGGATGTCTTCTTCCAATAAGTTACACATTAGCAGTTTGATGTTCATCTTTGAAAAGTGAAGAACCCATCAAATATTATTAAAAACCAGGAAGAGGTGTTGGTTCATTATGTTGCCCACATCAGCAAATGATTTATGGTTTTCAAATATTATTTTCTTCTGAATATATTTTTATCATCTTCCTGAAACACGTGCAGTTTCT
The DNA here is from genome assembly GCF_020740795.1 of Apus apus. Taxonomy (NCBI): domain Eukaryota; kingdom Metazoa; phylum Chordata; class Aves; order Apodiformes; family Apodidae; genus Apus; species Apus apus. The sequence goes on along the minus strand of NC_067282.1, from coordinate 44,792,565 downwards.
TTAACGTATCAATAGTAATTCAGTATGAAGATATTACAGCTTGGATTTTATTTTGAAAAAGCAGGCTGTTGGTTTATATATGGCATTTAAATATTATTGAAGTTAATTTTTCTCCTAAGAGATATATAACTAAAACGTTTTAAACTTGGTTTAGGCTGCAATTCACGGATCTCGTTTTAAAGGACAAGAGCTGAAGTTGGCATGGAACAAGCCTGTTGCTAGTATGTCAGCTGTTGAAACAGAAGAAGCTGAACCTGATGATGAAGAAGTAAGCTTGCTTTTTCTTTTTTTCTTTTTTTCTTTTTTTAAGATGAAATAATGCAGCATTTTCAGAAGAAAGTGATCTATTAATTCCTGCTTCTGTTTTTGAATCTAATTTATGTTTTGGTATCAGCATATTTACCTGTAAATACATTTTGTGTTTTCTGAGCTGTTGCAGAAATGTTTCCTTTCTTACACACCAAAAAACTCTGGAGGATATATGTAGAAATTGGAAGGGATGGGTTTGAACTTGTATGATATTGAAGATTTTGTCCAAAACATGGATTTTTGTATCATCTACTTTTAAGCACTAATTTCTTAAAGGATCAAATTTCAGAAACTAATTTTCCTTTAGAGAGATATGTGGCTTGGGAGATACAAGTGAAGGAATAATTTAGAGTATATATGAACTTCAGTGAGACATCTGAAGTACCCCTGCTGAGTGTTTCATGGGTCATGGTGCAGGAAAGTTATTAAAGTCCCGTCCAAAGAACCTTAACTGGTTAATATAGCAATAGTGGGGCAACATTTTTTGATGCATTTAACTCATTACACTCAAAATACCAATGTTTGTGAGTTCTGAAAAATACCACTTAGGGAGGAAGTCAAGCAATCTTTTTTCTAATTCATTTACTGTCAGATAACTGTCTATGTACATAAATGCCATAGAATAGCCAAAGCAGAAGTATACATTGACTTACTAAGTGTTAATATCTTTTCTGTATCTTTTCCCTGTGATGTTTTGGCAGGCCAACTATAAAAACAGCTTCACAAGATTGTCTTAATGTAACCAGATGTGATTATTCTTTTTATATTTTATAGTATCCACTTTCTGTTTATTTGTTCATGGTTTGTTTTTTTGTGTTTCTTTTTCTGAAGAAAGCCAGTTTGTCCTTCTGATTTCTTCTTCAAAATTGCTAATTTCTTTTCAGCATGTCAGTTGAAGACAGGTAGACTACCTGCACCATTGAATATTCATAGGGGGCATTTGTACATTCTGACTTACTAAGTCTTACTTTCCTTGTATACACAAACCTCAAGTGTTTTCAGGTAGTAATGAGCTATGAGTCAACAAGAGACGACACTGGGGAATTGTCAGAGCATCTTAGATAATTTATCACTTCTTCAGAGGTATATTGCCTGTGAAGTTCAACATCAATGCTTTGTTGATGCAAGGAGTCTACCTTATCCAGAGGTCTCATTGAGTAACTACTTCACTGGGATTTCTCCATTTTGCATTGTGAAAGAAGGGCATGCAGGGGTATGCAAACAAGGAAGAAAAGTGCAGATACATTGCTAGGTGGACTAAAGCAAGATGAATCTTTTAACCCCACCTGAAGACACTAAGTGTAGGTGGAAACCTCTGGGGTGTAGGTAGTGATGGACAGGGAAGGAAGACAGTAAAAAGCTACATGCTCTGTCTGCCCTGGAAAAGGAGGAGGACAGATTTACAGAGGTCTTGGGCCTAGATGCTTGGTGACAGCTTATGTGTTTTATTCTGGCTGAGAGTACTCAAGCATACATTGACAGGTCAGATGTTAACAGAGTTGCTTTTTAAAATGCACTCTCCATAGGCAAAAATAGTAGTTTTTCCCTCTTGTAAAACAGCCTAGTGGAAAGAAAGAAGGCTTAATTCTAGGCTTTCTTCAGCCTAGAGCTTCACATCTCTCCAGAACGCTTTGTGTCTTTGTAAATCAATCTTCACACCTTCTGTTGAATTTGGAAATTCTGTAGCAAAAAACAATTAGTGTAACAAGAAGAAAAAGCAAGGAAGAACCATAACTGTTCTCTAACAGCTCAGAGACTTTCCTAGCAAAAGACATCCTTGTGTTTTAGTGCAGAAATTGCTGTGATAGGTGCAATCATCAAAAAAGTTCTGAGATGGGTTAGTTAATGCATCCTTGTGTCTATATGTAGACAAAAATTAAAACAACTGTTTCTTGTTCTTTTAATTTTGCCTTTCTGAAGCCTACAACTATCAACCTGAAACTTTCAGGGTTTTGTGAAATCTGTTGAGTTACTATGTTGTTACTGAAAGCAGTTAAAAAAAAATACAATCATATATTTTGTCTACACTTCTGTAGATACCTGTCTTCTGGTCCTGATCTTTTAAATCTTAATATTGGTCTTAAGCTTGCTTATGCTGTCAGAATCAAAATGTTTTGGATTCAGCCTTTATGATACTAAGTTACGGGTGGTTTAAGCCCTTGGATGAAAGCAAGCACAGTTACTGTGAACATTCAAAAATTACACTAGTTTTCATTATAGCATCCTAAATTTCATACATATATTGCAGCTTGGGCATAAACTATATGCTGAGGAATCAAAAGAACTATTTAAGTATGAGGTGCATATGTCTTGGTCATTTTGAAGTCCAGTGGAAAGAAAAAAAAACGCAACCATGTCTTATTTGCTATTATCAATATATATGTATAGTACCTATACATACTGCTTACTTTTTAAAAGCATTACTGTTTACCTATTAAAACCCATTTTTTTTCTTTATTAAATTACAAGTATTGGAGATTTGTATTTTGACTTTCAAGCTATCAACATTTTCTGACATAACAGTATCATGTTTTTCTCTTGAAGTTTCAGGAAGAATCTTTGGTGGATGACTCACTGCTTCAAGATGATGATGAAGAGGAGGAGGATAATGAATCTCGTTCATGGAGAAGATGATTCAACTGATCAATGACAATGCTAGAACTGCACCTGTGTTGCATTAGTATTACCTAATGTACTTCTGCATCTTTGTATTAAAAGGGGTTTTGTGATGAAGTTGGATTCAGATATAGACTAAAAAGCAGCTGATTGGTTATACATTTTGAGAGATTGGTGTTTGAGTTACATTTCAGTAAATGATTGCTAAAGACATCATACTAGGAACATATGCAATGTTTTTATTACATAGTTCTACAGAAAGTTACAGAATTCTTTGGGTTCTTTGTAATTTACTGAATTGGTCAAACAAAAATGACCAAAAGTTGTTATAACATAGATAATTTTTGTTCTATTCCAGCTACGGAATGAAAATTTGCATTTAAAAATCTTTGTGAATGTTTTCAGAAATGAATAGATAACAGTACTAAACCGAAGTCTCTAAAGTTATGTATTCATGATATTGCATAGTAGTATGCTTAGGCTTTACTATGTACTAGCCTTTTGTTGGATTTGTGTACGTATTTTACCTATGGGTTTTAATGATAAAGTGTATGACTGCTTTGCATATAAGTCCTTATGACTTTAAGATGTTAAAAAATAAAGAAATGGAATGGTCTTAAAAAAAAAAAAAAGAAAAAAAAAAAAAAAAGAAAAAGTAATAACCAAAAAAGCTAAGGCAATGGTCCTTCGTAATGAAAAAAAAAAAAGAAAAAAAAAAAAAGAAAAAAAAAGATCATTCCAGATGGCAACCCCAACCCCCATATTCACAAAAGGAGCTCTAATCACTATCACTTATACTAAATTAGTATTGAATATTAAAAAAAAATCCACATAATAATGTTTCATTTACATTAACACACAGGTGCACTCCACTGCATAAAAGCTTTTGCCTGTCTCCTGCATTTTAAACTGATATAAGTCAAAGATAATAGAATAATATTCCAACCGTAAGGAATTTATTCTGTCCCCCCACACTGTGCAACTATACAAGACAATTTGATCCCACAGAAGTATATGCAGTGCTGAAATGTAATTGGAAAAATACATTAGGTGAAGTGGAATATTTGGTAAGTAATATTCTAAAAACTTTAGAATGTGACTACACACACTAATGCATCTTTTTTATTCCGGTGTTTCTGTTTTTCCATTTCAAAAGTAATACTCAGCAGATACATAGCTCAGACAGTAGTGTATATTCATCATTTTAAAATGTACATACATGTGGTGTAAGTAGAGTTTCTACTACAGAGAAATACTTAATTGGTTCTTTCTAATGGCACATTCTGTTACATGAAGTCTGACATTTCTCCTCAACTTAAGAAGGGGAACTGCCTAGTCCTTTGCAGTAAAGGACCTCTCTCACCAGAAGGACTTGTTTTTATTTCCATTTAGTGGCATTCTGCTCATCTGTTGTTGAAACAATGAAAATCAATTTATTAAGTATTAGAGTTGTGGGGTTTACGTCCCCCTCCATCAACTCATTAATGGGTGCAGTATAAAACCACTATCTCATTTATCAATTAGATGCAGGGGACAGTACTTCAGTTAAGTGTATATTTTTTAGTCCATGTTTTTGTATTTTTGAGGGGGAGGTGGAGGAGAACTGTAAGTCATGTCCTTGCCTTTTTTTTTTTTGTTAATTCCAAATAAGAAATGGAGGAAAGTAGAAGTAGTAGTATCCCAGAGAGAGGAACTATGGCTGTAAATTTTGTGTTCTGTGCTTTTTAGTTATTTGAGAGGTTTTTGAGACCTAGATTTTTATTTTTGTGTGTGTGTGTGATGTTTTTTTTCCTACATCTCTGTGTGTATGCATATCTTGTTGCAAAAATATGCACTTAAATTTTTTGTATAGTCTTAGTTTCACATTGAAATTTCACAATTGACTGCCATGCTTGTTACATTAAGTTCTTAGTCTTGCCAATAAGGAATTGTATTGGGGAAAATGATTTCCTTTTTACACTGAATTTCAGGCAAAATAAAATATTTTAAGAACCTTTTTATCCAATGCTCTGGATGAGCTGTTCTAGTTCACTGAGTTATATACAAGCTTTCCTACTTTTCTTTTTTAATAATTTAGTACATCTGAAGTGTGCCAGATTGACAGCCTGGGAGGTGGAATATTTTTGTGTGTTGTCTTACAGAACATGAAGAGCACAGGAAAGGAATGTGGATGCTGCCTTAAGATGGTTGTGTGGCAGGCTTTGGCACTCAAACCTGCCTTTTCAGTGCAGTCAATCAAAACAAGCTAATGACAACTGTTACTGTGTTCTTTTCATTGATGCTTCTTATGAATCATCTGAAATTGCACTATCACATAATTTTAAAATTAGTATTCCAGGTTTGCTTGTTTTGAATTCAGACAGGTAACCTGTGCAAGATTCATTTTTAGTAACAGGTTGCACCCTGGCCTACTTGGAAGGAGATGAAACCTTCTAAAAGTATTTTTACCACATTTGTCCCTCAGACTTCCCTGATGAAAGGTGTAAAGGGGAATTCTCACTGACATGTATTTTGTCACCTGATTTTACCTTGTGAAACTTGAAATTATTGAAAATGACCTGAGTTAGAATGGCCTGGTTTTCTCTCGCTTTAAGAAACAAACCCAGTCAGTTGCAGTCAAAACTGCTCAGTGATTGTATCTTTCAGCATAAGAAAAGCATTTCCCATTTGCAGTGTGAATGGATTCTGTACATATTTCTGTCATTATCAAATTACTTTCTTGATCTGATTGCGTTTTGGCTTGCTTTGCCCTCATATTTGTCGTCTAGCTCTGCTCTCACTTTTTTGCTACTCTTCAGCCAGCTCTTTTCATTTCAGTTCAGTCAGATCCTTTACTAGCATAGCCTTCAGTGAAATCTGTCGTCACCTGGAGCAGCTTCCTTCCTCGTTTGAATCAACAAACCAAGCATCCTGCTGACTTTCATTCCCTTCTTTACTTACTTCATCCTGAATGCATTCCCAAGTATGGCTCCACTGTGATTAGCTAAATCATTGTATTTTTTTAACAGTTCTGCAAATGGATTTTCCTAGTCTGAAACACCAACAATGAGGTTACCTTGGTTTTCCCCAGACCGCTTTTCAAAATTGCTATGGAAAAAAAGGTAAACATTTAAGAAGGTGCTTTTTTTTCCAGCTAGATGCTAAAGAGCTTGAATAAGATGCGATTTGACAGTTGGTTCAATGACAATGTAGTTAGCCACTTTTGGTTGAATTAAAATAATGGGAGTAATTCAGACTGTATTACAGTCGGTTGACACAACAGTAAAGCAAGAGGAATACCACCTTGAAGCATTACTTATGACCAGTGATAATTGTATTATCTCTTCTCTTAAAACTGTCTTATTTCAAATCAGAAGACCTATAAAAGAAAGAAAGAAAGAAATACAAGTTATTTATTAGTGAAGCACAAAGGTACAGGACTGACTTTACAATGAAATTTAAGCAGAGCTATTTCTTAAATAAAACTCATTGAAAAGAATTTGTAAAACTTCAAGCACTTAAAATAAGTTTCTGTTCCAAACCACACTCTCTATTCCTTAACTAGAAAAGGAGAAAAAAAAAATAATTATTCAAGGAACTTCGGTATCTGAGAACAGCATAGCATGGTTGTACCTAATTTAAAACATAGGATTTTGTTGTTGACCATCTACTCTGAAGAGGTGCCCAAACTGGCTAAGCTTCTCATCAGTCTTTGGATAGCTGTACATTTATTTGAGTTTTTTTTAAGATGACAATTTATTATTGTCTCTTGAGCACAAAAAGATGCAGAAGAATTTGGTTTTGACTCAAGGAAGTGATTTTGGAAGTTCCTTGTGTTGTTTTAACTAATGCCTGAACTAGTAGGCCTCACCAAAAATAGATGGGGAGGAGCAGTGGATTATTTTTTATATATAATATAAATAGATATATGTAATACATAATTCCACCAATTACACACTGCTGTTGTACCAATACACAAAATAACATAAGGAGGCACAGATCTTCAGTGAAGTACCTAATTTGCTGTAATTCAATGTTGCAACAAAAGATACTCAATCCTCTGTAATTTACCTTTTATTACAATTTGAACTAATTAAGTTACCATTAACAAGATGAAAATAAATGGAACCAATAGCAGAAATTTTATTAATTTGTGGAAAAAGAAGTTGAAAAAGTGAAAATCTGAAGAGTTTTAATTGTTCATTGTCTTCTGAGTGGAGCTATTTCTTACTGTAGCAATGTTAACAGCCCTTAATTACTTTCAGATGAAACTGTTCAAAGTCAGAAAAAGTAGTTGATCAAGATTTAAAAAAAAATAATTTTCAGTTGAGCCAGTATAGCTGTAAACTGATCTTCAGTGAAAATGAACTCAATTTTTTGTGGACTCATGTAGGAATGTATAAAAATAGAAGTTTGCTTGTCACATAGCTGCTTAAATACTGCAGTTTTACAAAAAAAGCTCTTTATATTTTTTTATTTTAAGATGTCTCTGCATCTTGTGTTTTGAACTATGTTTTAAACTTGTACACATCAAAAATACCTGCAAGAGAAATAGACTTCAGTGATTTCAGTCTTAGATTTGAATTCTCAATTCTAATTGAAACACTAATGAGAGGGATTTCAAGAACATAGTGCACAAGAAGTTACTCTTTTTTCCCTGATCATTATTTGTAAAATCCTATATACATTAATGCTAAAGGTTATCTGAATGTTGGCACTTCGACCATGTAAGTGAACATTAATTTTTTTTTTTCTTTTTTACAGTAAGCTTGTAACCCTGAGACCAGTTGATGTCTTTGAAAATCATCTCATCTGACCCTGTGGTATTTTATAATAATTTTGATGTTACGGTTTGGATTCTTGAATTCCAAGATCTTTCCTGCTTTGTTAGCACAACAGACTGATTCATTCTCTGGCAAAGACTGGAATATCACATTCAACAAATCTATCTGTGCTATTTGATGAGCTGGATTCTAGTATTTCCCGATCAGCAACTGAGAGAAAAAAAATTGAGGCGTGTACTCTTCAAAGTTACTTTTCTGGGGAACATCTGTAATAGACATTTTTATTTTGACCTTTGGGATGCAGAGAGGATAAAATTATCTATTTTGCCCTTCTGTGTTGCAATTTCATAAGATTTTGGATGGTAATTTGATGGGTAAATTTTTCTTTAAAAAGTCAGTTTTTTTTAATATAATCTAGCATATACTGTTTGTTAAAAAGGAAGGGAAAAATAAAAGCAAACCAGTACTTACAGTTTATCCTGGGAAACTATGGAGATAATTTGAAATCAGAAATGTTACAAGCCTCAAAACACCAGCAGTGCAGATGACCATTTCCCAGCTACTAAAGAATCCCTCTGCTTCTTAGACTTGCTGTTCTTTTAAATGCAAAGGAAAAAAAGAAACACGTTCCTAAAATGTTTTCCTAATGATCTGCAGCTAGGAAAAAAAAAAAAAAAAAAAAAGCTCTAAGGCATAAGAACTCTATACAATAATTTGCTCTGTAGGGAAATGAGAGAAGTTTCTTGGGTTTTAAAGGTCATGATTTTTTCTTCATCTTGCATGCAGTTTTGTGCAATAAAGGTGTTGGAACCAAAATGTTTCCTCCTTGTACAGAAAACAGAGACTTCGCAAGAATGTGAGTTGATCTCTGCGTGTGAACATCTATATCCTTTTGCCAAAATCGTGTGCATGTTGCTAATGCATATGCAGTGTAGGTGCCACCTATGGGAGCACAGAAATGCCTGGAGGGTACAAGAACTCTCATTTTACAGAGCCTCCCAGTTCTGCAGGACTCTGCTGCAGAAAAGCTGAGCAAAGTGACTTATCCTTTTAAGTATCTTGTTTTAACATGAAGAAATGTTCTTCCGCACGTTTTTAACTTGTTCTTTCTCTGCTTTAAGTCGGGCAGTTTTGATTTTGCGCGTTTTTTTTTTTTACCTTGAGACAAACCCTTGTATTTCTTCTTTCGAATGCTAGAGGGCACTATGGCTACACAAGTGAAACGCAGTAATTGGAAGTAATTTGCTCCCATTTCAACACTTCTGTGATATTTTTCCTGTTTCAGTTCCCGTACTAATATTTGCATTTCTCGCAGAAACCTGTATACATCTCTGCCATGTCAGTAGAAATTCTATTTCTGTGAACTGAAAAAAAATATCTCTCTTTGGATTTAGGTACCAAGGATAAAATGTGACTCCAGGTGTTTAAATCTGAATAAAACACAAGAACATTTCTGTGTTGCAAGAGGTATATATGCATCTCCTTTTCTGTTCGGGGAGTTTAATTAGGTTTTGATAGATTACAGTTGAAGTTACAGAAAACTTAGGGTAACTACATCTTGTTTGTCAAAGCTTTTTATAAAAATTAGTCTCTTAGGCATCTGTTTATGTGCTGGAGTAGGACATACACACCCAATGGAAAGCTAAAACTTACTGCTGGAAAGTGGAGGGACAGAAATGGCAGATGATACTACATTTTTATGTAAACTACAAAAGAAATTGCCAGCCTAACATGGTCTGAAGAAATTTCACCACTGTAACTGATTTGCTTTATGCTAGAGTCATGGTAAATACATGAAAGAATTACTACTGTATCTCCACAACTGGTGCAGTGTAACTACATGAAACAGTTTTTCAGCTATGGTATGGAATACTTGTTCATTCTGGTGCTTCCAGTATGACTGTTCCTGTCTTGCCCAAGTGCACTGGGTAGCTACTGGGAGCCCATGCATCTCTACACTTGGAACTCTGAATGTGCAGCATCCATTCACACCGATCACATTTAGGTCAGCAGTGTGACTCATTCTGTGTTGGTTTCTTTCTCCTCTCAGCCATTACTGTGATATCAGAAAGTGCTGAGGTATCCCAAACCTACTAACTCTCAAGTTCAGCTATGGGGAGATAATTTTATGCTCTCTCTGTTTCTTGAAAGATGGCAGCTGTATCATCACCTGTGGATAGACATTGTAAAATGCTGGAAAACTTCCAAGATGTCAGTATCTTTGAGTTAACTTAAAGATGGGGACTGTGCTTGCCAAAAGTGGTTGTGAGAAGATAAATACTTGTTGAAAAAATTCTTTGGATTTTTCAATCATGAATATCTGTTTGCATTCAGATCTGGTAGATAATTAACATTTACTCACTGCTGCACTCAAACAGGTATTAGATGGTGTTTAAAATTACATATCCCCATGTGCTATTTCTACCAGTTTGGTAGCAAATACATATGAAGATAGTATGTCTCTTTTATTTTGATCCAATTTTAATGCTGTTTTTGCATCTGCATTCTCTGTGGTAATATTTTACCTTAGAAAACAGAGAAGAGTGGTAAGCTACTGTTTATTTATTTGCAATATTCTACATTCTTAACCTTTATAATTGCTGCTGTTTTCAAAACTCCCCTGTAGGCCATACCCTCCCTTAAGTGTAAGACAAAAACAGTTATGTAAGGTTAAGTAGAATTGCAAGTTTTGTCAAGAACACAGAAATAGGAATACCAAGTGAGCAGGTTTTTAAAACTTTGCTGCAGTATAGAGTTGTGAAGTGCAGCTGTTCACAAAGGTGGGTTTCTATACCTGAGTAATTGAAATCTTGACTGTCTTTCAAACAAATTCTTACAGTGAAGGGAAACATTAACTGCTCATACCTGCAAACTTTGCTTCCATGCATTATTTTAGTGGTTGAATGGGCCTGGATATGGAAACATAACTGCTTGTATCGTGGAACAACTTTTTAATGTGTTAATCTTTCTACAGAGAGAATTGAAAGCTTTTGCAGCTATATCCAGGAGTACTTATTTAATATCTTTCTGGGAAACAAAGAATCTGTCTGCTTTTAAAATACTAAGTAAATAATTGGTGAATATTTGTTTATTCACGAATATTCACCCCAGTATTCAGGGGTTTGAACACTGGGGATCCTACAAGCTAATTCTGTTGGGTTTGTTTTGTTTTCTTTCTGTAGTAAAATGTCAATAGTCAGTTTGAAAAGCTACCTTTTGGAATCTGAAAAAGCCATTTTCTGTTTTTATGGTTTGGAATTATTTGTTCCTAGAAGGAACATCATGTACATAGTGTATTTACAGGTATTATGTTGGTGTAGCCAGATTTATGTGTGGGAGTATTCTGTTACAGAATAATGTGAGATTAAAGAGCAAAGAGAAATAGCAGTAACCTTTATGGTGGAACAAGCTGAGAGATGGTTAATGTGCAAAGTGCTGTCAGCAGACTTACTGCCTGACCTGAATTACAAAATCATTTTGCCATTAGAAATTGTGTAAGGATATTGGCAGTATATCAGAGTGAAGATGAACACTTTTTTCTATTGATTATATAATGAAAAATTAATTAACATAAGTCACCATTAGACCTTATTAACTTGTAACAGGTTAATACCTTCTCTACTTGCAGTTTTGTGTTGGTGAACTTCCCACAATATTATTTGTATGTCTTCACTAAATGTATGTTTTTATGTCCTTATATTAAAATAATTTTAAATATATTAAGCTTCTTTTTCTGTGTTGAACTATCTTTAAACATCCTTTCAAGTGAGTTTAAAATGCCGTTTCTTTTCCATCCTTATTTACTATAATGCTTTCTGCACTAAAAATACTGCTGCATTTGATCTTGTACTGACCCTTCTCTGCAAATTCACCATATGTTGAGTTTTTTGAAGACAGCTTGCCAGGAAAGCACTAAAGAAATAACTTTGTATTAAGGAAATAAGTTACAGAAACTAGAATCCGAAATAATAGATTAACCATTAGCATTCACTACAGTGCTGTTTTTAAGATGGCAGTATATCATGCTACAATAGTATCCATAGATAAGCTTTTGTAGTAATTTGAATAGGTAATTACTAGTGTTTTAGTAGTCTAAAGCAGGATTGATGGCAGCTTGATTGGTTGTAACAGTTACTAAAGTTCACATTTAATGACCTCCTTAAAAATATTAATTTAGAAGCTTATGAATTACTCTTGGGAGTCACCCTGAATTAACAAATAGTGAATTATCTTACAGCTTTTGAATCTTTTTGTTAAATAATTTCTGCCCACTACTGAACTTTATAGTGTTTTTAAAGAAGTCATTTTCTAGCTAGAGCAGTAGTTAACTCTTTCATGGCCAGGACTAAGCTGTGCAAAATGTCTTGTCCCAAGCTGGCATTAAAGGTGACCCTGGCTGGTTGCTACTGCCTGTCCTTTGTGCTTGCCAGAGCAGTTATTTGTGTGATAATGTTGTAATTGAAGAATTGGGCTATGCTTTTAAAAATGGAGTTGTCCGGCTGAATTACCTTCCTAATCTACTTTGCCAGGTGAAGTCCAGTTCAACCTGAGCTACTTTCATTGGAAACGTCGGCACCACAGGTACATGTGTTTGGTTTCAACTCTTGTTTTTTTTTTTCTCTTTCCCCAATTTACAGGACCAAGGACGAAACATTTAACAAAGTATTTAGTAAGCAAAATGTGGAAGCTGAAGCACTTCCATAGAAGATCAGAAATGCAACTGAGAACAGAAACATTGCACTTGCATAGGCTCCTCTGGAACACAAGGTGTGCTGTGGTTGAACATTGACCTTTTAACCTGAAAGCTGCATGTCCCTGCATTTGAGCTGATCCTGTGTACCCATTTGGAAGTTAGTGTAAAGGGAGTCTTCATAGCCTTATAAACAGGGACTTTGCTTTGGGAGCTCTGGCTTCTTTTGGTGGATCCTGCAGTGGTTCTGGTGGGGTGGGTGGGGAAGGCATTCTCAGATGAGTCAGGATCGCCTCCAAAGGAGGCATGAGAAGACTTGGAAGAATTTTGTCAGACCTTTTGGATCTTCTCTTACCTTATTGTGAATACAGTAGTTTTGTGTCAAAGGCCATGTCGTTGGTGTGTCAGTGCAGTGCTAATGCAGCAGAAGCAAGCTACTTAGGAGATGTTTCCTCCACATCACCATTGTGCAGCAGAACCACAGTGCCCGCATTTTTGCTTCCTGGGGGATCTCAGGTTTGCCAGTTGGGTAAGACAGCTCTGAGGCTAGGCTGTGGCAGGAAGAGATCATTGCCTCTAATGGATTTGTGTAGACGGCTAAACCATTGGAAGGAAATTCAGATTATTCTGATGGCATTTAGGGAGCTTAGTCAGGGAACCAAGCAGGTGGGAAGAGACTGGAGTGAGTATAGGGATGTATCATGTGGCATAGGGCTAGAAGTTAGATTAGACAGCATCGAGGCTGGTTTTGTTGAAGTTTTTTGGGTGTTTGTGAAATAAACTACCAATACTAAATTATTAGAAGAAAGTGCTGAGGCAGATGGAAGCTGAGGTTCAAATTTTTTTACAAAATAGCTTATGTTCATGTTTCCTGCAATCCACCCACTGTCTTCCACACCTGGGGCAGCCCAGTTTGTTGCAGAAGAGACAAATATTTTCTACAAAAGATCTGGGATATACTGCTCAATCCACAGAACTAGGAAGGAAATACCAATTCCCTGCCTTGTCCTTTCACAGAGACTTCCATCTGAAATTTTAAAATAGCATCCAAGATGCCTAATATTTTAGATAAACCTTAATTTAGCAGTTCCGTCTGGATGGCTTAGGGATCACAGAATTTAGTGCCCCTTATTATGGATCTCTATGGAGTATGTTGTGTTGTCAGTTGGTGTTCTGAAAGACTGCTGTCCATTTCTAGTCGGTGCTTGTGTGTTCAAACCTGTTAGTCCCGGTTAGAAACAGGTGAAGTAATGGATCTTTGCTGTTTTTTTAACTGACCTTGTTACCTGCTTGTGCACATCAGGAAGCCTCTTTTGGCATCAGCTCGCAACACATGAACAACTTAGCATGCAGCTCGTAATTTCAGGTGGGAAAATACATTTTGAAGAGTTATTATAGTACAGGAATATAGGACTCTTTTTGATTCTTGTGGCTTTATAATAAGCTGGAAGGTACAGGTCTGAACTCTTACAGTTACATTAGCAGGAGCTTGTGTCAAGTGAACCTTTGGAAGTGGTCATTTTTGCAGTGAAAAGCATTTCAGTACCCAGCTCCTTTCAGATATCTCTCCAGCTGTCCAAAGAATCAATGGTCCTGTCTTGCCCTTCTTTCTCTGAACAGATTGGGAACTCATCTGAACATCTGAAGTGTTAGGAGCCATACCAAGTACTATCTAATCTAAAAGAGGTTGTGTATGCTTTGATGCCTGCTTTCTAAAATCAGATAATCAAAAGCATTAAAAATGGAAATATTAACATGAAAGAAGAGGTGTAGGCTGTGATCTTACATTTTTCTTGGAGTCCAAAAATCACAATGAAAAGTAATTTTATCTCTGTGGATCTACTGGTCAATCTAAGGAGTTCTCAAAGCTGACAGTGACACATGTAAGTCTCTAAAATGTAATCAAATACCATATATATTGTTACCTGCAAAAATACTCATTGCCTGTTGAAGAACTCAACAGTTTGTTTCCTTCCAAATATCCAAACAAAAAACGCACAGCCTTCTAAACAGAGTGGCTAAAGTATTATGTTGTGATTATGGAAATTACATGTTAGGAACCCTCAGTATGAATTCTGGAATTTTGGTTTTGAAGATACTGAATTAAATTTTAAATTATGCAAGTATCTTGAGACCTTCTGTATTTTACACCAAATGTTTATGGGACAAAGGACAAATACATACAACTTGCTCTTCTGCCGCAACCATCAAACACTGAGAAAAGCCCATCAATGTCCCTGCAACACCAACTGCTTCTGCCTGTAACACCTTGCTTGAAGATTTGGCAAGGTGGTCAGCCATGGTGGCTCCAAATGACTTGATGTTATGCAGTCATGCTGTGGCTTAGTCTGCTGCCTGTCTGGTACTATCAAGTTTCAGCATGCCTTTGTAGATTTTCCTTTTAGCAGAACTCACTGGAGGCATAGTTTTATCTTAGTGTCTTGTTCCTTGTCTGAATGTTAGTACTCAGCCTCTTAGTCTACTTCAATACTAGTAAATTAAACATGGCTGGGACTGTTCTCTGATGCTGAGGCCAACTAGCATGGAACAACTCACACACACACTATTATGCTTCAAAACAGGACAACCATGTCCACATTTTCTGCTGGGAATGGAGTCCGGCTTGGGATAGCCAATCCAGGTCTCTGCTGTGTGAAGGCCTAACAATTCAACAGTACCAACAATGAAGTTCCAGTGCCTATGATGCATGTTGCATCTGTTTGTGTTACATACTCAGATGTGGTCCAAGTTGTGCAGTATCTTTAAATGCCAAGGTTGGTCCAACAGCAGCAGGTCACGGGGTCTAGTTCCACCAATAGGTGGAGGACCCTGTAGGAAGATGAAGGATGATTGACAACACTATTCTACAAGGAATCCATCCTCTCTAGCAAAAAATATCACCAGCAAAAGGAAAGAAAGGGTACTTTTGAAAAAAATCCTAGTACTATTGCTAACATACCAATAAATGGCAATCAGCAATCAAAAATGTATAGACTTTATTAACTACTGGATTTAACGAGAAGTGTAAAATGCATGATGGTCTTATGAGAACCATTAAAAAAAATCCTTATTAAAGGAAGTGAATAAAAATCTTCAAGTTTAAATACACATGATGTTCAAACTTTCTTATTATTAGCAAGGTTTGGAGATCTCTTGAACTATGCACTAATTCATCAGCCATCTGAAAAATTAACCTGGCGATAATGCAATACTGTAGTGAAAGGGACAAGCTGTGATACTTCTTTGGCAAGCCTATCTATAGAATTGCAGTTTCCTATGAACTGACAAAGGGGGAGCTATACACAGACAATTCGTCCTTTAGCCTTGCTTAAGTATGCTTTCTAGCACAATACATCACCTTAATTATTATACCTTCTGCAGCAGGATAGAATTCTCTGGCCAGATATTTTTTGTTGCCAAATAATTTGCACATACATTGTGAAAATATTTCCTGTGTCTGTAAGTGTATTTCATCAGCTATGCTCCCATCTGTCAAAGCAGGGTGAATGTTTTAATTGCTTAATTAGCTTTCTGAGTCTCCCATGCAGGCCCAAAAACACCACAGTGAGTTGTGCAGTTAGTTGGAGGTGCATAAGCAATTATTTGAGGTAGTTTTCCCAACTTCTGCATTCTAGTAGGTGGCAAGCATGCTGGATTTAGTGACATTATAAACATGGCTATTTACTAGCAGAAGCTGATGGTTGTTTGTTGTTTGTTTTTCTCTTTATTTTTACATTTAAGGATAAAGTGCAATTTATGTTCTGGGCATCATCTTGTGGAAGTTCTAAATCACTTCATGAGGCTTTCAACCTGGCTTATGTCATTTTTCCCTCAGCACTCAGTCCATTTAATCCAGGCCTCTCAGCTGTACAGACCTAGCTCCTGTTGTGAGTGATCGGCCTGCTTGAGTGCTCCCAGCTTCTCCTGTCACATCACATTTGCATAAAAGAGGACGGATAACCAAATTTGAGCACACAAATGAAAATGCTAAGCGCTGAACCTGTCACAGTTGTTGTTCAACTAATTGTGAAAAATTTGATTTGTTGGCTTTTCACTGTTTATCATGTGGACCCCCTTCTCAAATTTGCCTTGGCTTCTGCTTTTGTACATGTAGCTTTTAAACTCTCGACACAAGCAGCCCACCCTGGGGATTACTTACCTCTCCTACCAGCTTTTAATGTTGGCTCATCTACTTGACTAAATTAGGCCACCATGGCAAACAAACACATAATTAAAAACCTGGGAAAGACAACTGCAGTCACACTTCTTAAATTGATTTTGCAGTCTATTACTGGTATATGCCTTTGCATTTTGCCATTTTATGTATAAACCCTGAAATATCTTTGCTTTTGATTATATATAGGAAGAACATACATTATTTCAAAACGAAGACAAAGATTTTCTTCTCAAAAGGGAATAGTGAATAAAAAGACATGCTTATTTTCAGATATGGCTGAAATATTGTTTAAAAATAAAATTGAAAACATAGTGCTGAACGTGCTTTTTAATTTCATTTCTTTCTATTGGTGAAGGGGGAAAAGTCCCTGAAGTGACCCTCGTGTCAGGTGCAGTTCACTGATAACAGTGGTAGTAAATATGGCATAATCCCTTTCATCAAGACCCATCTTAAAACTGTAGGATATTTTCATCTGTTTCTCTGGCAAGGTTGCAAAAACCAAACAAACAAACAAAGAGTTTATTTTTTCTCATTATATACAACTATATAATCTGTAACCTAAACTGATTTACATCTAGGTTAACTTTGAGTATCTACCCTTCGTTTCAATTAGCTTTTCTCCCTTCACCACGTTTACTTCATTGGTATGTTCATGAACAACTGTCATGTCATCACCACTTTCATTTTACTAGGTTAAACAGACTGAGCTATTAAAGGGCTTTGACAGACATTCTGATGCATTTATCTGCAGCAGTTTAAGATACTAACATTCACAGCTCAATGTGTTGGAGATCACTGTCCTTTATTTTTCCACAAAATTTTACTCTTCTTCATTTTTACTACTGAATTCTGTCATTAAAGATGCAGTTGGAGAAATAACTCCGCTGTACTCTATTGCGCTAAATTTTGTTTGTGATTACTCGACTACCATCAGTTTCCTTTTCCACATGCTGCCTTCACATCATAGTACTTTATCTGCTTCTTCATTAATAGCTTTCCAAATTTGTCTTCCTCTCCTGCCCTCTTTCTCCAGTTTGTCAATGAATGGTTTACATACACAAATAATATCTGCAAAAAAAACTTTTGGAAAAGAGGGATACAGACATGTTTGGAAGATACTATTAGCATGTCAGACTCTCAGCATCAAATGGTGGAGTAGCAATGGAAATTTAAGAAATTATTTAGCTAAAAAAACAAGAGCAATTCTGAAAAAAATGATTCTGAAAATCTGAAGCAGCAGCTCTTGGTCCAGACCAAAAAGATGGTTGCAGATTTCCAGAATGTTGTTACATCTCTTATATTACTCTGAGTAACCTTCAATAACATGTTCCATAGTGAATCTAATATTGCCTCCCAGCTTCTCCCACTTGCAAAATACATCCTGGTAGCTGAAGCATCCTGAGATACCTTTGTGATCAAAGAGGCAGAAGATTTATTTTCTCATGGAAATAGGTGCCATATTCAAAACCTATTTTCTTAATATAAAGAGTGTATTAGAAATTTCCTTAGTTACCCTGTTTTTCAACAGTGGCATTAGTATCTGTTGCTAAACTGTTATCTCTTCTTGCCATGCAATAATTTGAACTGGAAATCTCATAGGTATGTTGGTAGAAGTGGTAGACCAGAATTAAATACTTATCCTCGTGCACCTTATTGGTCATGGGAAGATCTGAGTTTATGGGTAAGACTCTGTCCTCTGTTTTTTTCTCAGATTTTAACAATACATTAATTTCTTGCTTGGTTTCTAATTTAGCCATATTAATATGTGGAAATGTTATTGATCAATCCTGCAATCTTTTCATTCATTAAAAAAACAAAATTAAACAAAAACATCCCTTGTTTTACTTGCTTTGCCTCTCTGAACTTAGTTAAGCATCTTGTTAGATTTATTCTGAAGTAGTACAAGAAAAGGAGAAGAGAATGACTGCAACAGACATAAAGGAAAATATAAGCTCTCAGTTTTACAGTCAAAATATTTGTGACAGTAGAACTTAAATGGCAGTTTCTGAAAAGGGAAATTAGATTCTAAACTTTCTTCAGTAAGTTTGTCTCCTTAATAAATGTGAGCACCTGATTTATCATTTCAGAAACTCCATTGCAAACTTTCTTCAAGTTCTGTATCCTTCAATATTCCTATCTGGAAAATGTTTTGCTAGTAAGTCAGAGAAACACAACAGACTAAGGGCAAAAAATGTGTTTAAATAATGTTAATGGAAAATATTTTGCCATATTCCCTCAGCTCTAATAAAATGTAGTTTTCATTTATCCTTCAACTAGATATCTATCGATGTTTGATGAAAAACCATCTCCCCTGCTTCTGTAAGTACCTCTGCGTGATTCATGGGGATTTTCTCATTTTCCCAGGTCCACCTTGGTAAATAAAGGTTTCTCCTTAGCTCCATCTCTTAGGGTGGATGTTAGAAAAAACAAACTTCTTTTAACTTGCTTTTAGTTTGCTTTAGATTGCAACTAACTTAATAAGCATGTAAGAGACAACTGCTCCATCTCTCCCTATGTATTCTATTATACAAAGCTGACCCCCTTCCTATGAGCTTAGCTCTTGACACTAGGTAAATGCAAAAGAATAGGCCCATGTAGAAAGATTAGCAGGTTACACACACAGATCTCCATGGTCTGTGAGTATTTGCAAAGGAAGAAATATGCTAAATTGCCTGCCTTTTTTATATAGAAAAGAAAACTTATTTACCCTATGGGTAAAATGTGTGTTGACCTGCTGTATTACAGTATAAACATGAACAAGGTTACTTTTCCCCTCTTTCTGCTAAATAATAAGGCAACTCATGCTGAGGGTGCACTTAAACTATACCTATAACTCTTGGAAATTCATAGATCGTAAGGCCAAATGGGACCATTATGATCATCTTGCCTGACCTCCTCTATAGCACAAGCCATAGGGTTTCGACAACATAACAGTATTTGTAATTTCATATGCATTAGAGTGCTATTTATAGGATACATATAGTATTGAGATGGCAGAATATTCATTGCTCTGAAATTCTGCTAGATAATTTTACTACTGTAGTGGCACCTACAACATTCTCGTTGCATATTAATAATAACAATAATAAAAAATCAAACGATTTCAAGTAAATTTCTAAAAACTGTGACTACATCTAATAAATCTGCTTGAGACAACAGCTGCAGAACCATATATTTAATAGAAAAATACAGTTGATAGAGTTTAATCCAAGTAATTTATTAATTACCAAGTACTGTAGAATCTGAAGTCTAATTAAGAAAAGAAAAAATATTACTATCTGGTCCATTACAGTAACTGGAGTATTAGAGCAGGAATAGAGAAAATTAAAACAAAATCTGTGTACCTTTCACAAGGCTTACTCTTGTCCTGTGGTAAAGCTCTTTTTCCTTTGGGCTGGTATCAAGGACTATGCTGCTTGGTTTTAATTTTCACAGAACCATTGATATAAACAACTGTTACTAACTAATGGGAACTGATTTAAAATGCTGACTTCTGCAAAAGCAGACATCTGCACTGTTGCACATGTCAAGCAAACTGAACTGTATCCCCTGCCTTGCTTCCTAAAACTATCACCCTTTCTTTGTATGAGGCAGTACATTTGCAATTAATATTTCCCCTTTTTAAAAAATAAATAAATCTCTAGGTCCTCAAGTTTCAATTTCTACCTATCTGAAAAACAGAAAATATTCTCTGCTTTTTCTGTAAAAGTCACTAAGGAAGTGTGCTACGTTGAACAGTCCTAAAAAACCAAGCCAAGCTTCCCTGCTCAAATCTTGGAAGCAGATAATATGCCTGACTTTTAAAAATAAGAATCAAGATATCACCCGTGTTTGTATTTGCTGCTGGGAAGGGAGCAATAAAAGGACAATTAGCATTTCTACCAATTATTGGTTAAAATGATTTAACCTGCCTTTTAGCAAAGTAATAAAGATCCTTGAAGTAATTACATCATTTTGGTAAACACTAAGAATGATGAGATAAAACCTCATTAATATAATTGGTCAACAAGGTTTATCTGTGCGTATTAAAAGGTTTTAAGCATGATCTTGTAGAAATGCTTGTGCCATTCAGATCAGTCCCTTTTTCTTCCAGTCTTTAAAATCACACAGATTTAAAGACGTATACAAACAACTGTACCTTAAAAAAGCAGATAGAAAACTAAACATATCACTTAGCAGAAACTTTTAGGGATGAATTATCAGTAAAATAACCTGATTTTGTAAAATCTGAAATGCTCTGTTCAGAGTCTCCTTGCTATGCAGCTTTGACAAACTCTTGTGACAAGTGCAGGAGGATGGCTGTGTCTCAAGGTTTGCATTTTGATTCATTCACCAGTAAGTTCTCTGAAAGCCTAGATAATTACAACATTTAGCTAAAAAAAAGGTTAGTTTAAAAGCCATTTTTAAAGATATTTCAATGGAAGGAAAGAGAGCAGGGATGAAGAGACCAATTAACCATTTTTTCTTGGCCTTTCTCTCAAGCGCAGACACATTCTGTACAAACCTCTGTTTTGATGTATTATTTTAATTAATCCCAGTCTTTTGATTTCTGCAAAAAAAGAAGGTTAGCAAATGTAACAATGCTCGAGAGTTTCTTTATCGTAAAAGACACATAATTTCAAGCATTTAATAAGGTAGATTTATTCTGGGTAGTTTAGTTTGCACATTCACTCAAACAGCCCTCCCCAAAGACAACATTAAAAATGTGATTAGTTAGCTGCCATCAATAACACAAAATAGGAAAACACTCTCTGAAGGGACAGCTTTGTGGAGGGCACTGCACAGTGTGTAGTAAAAATATATGGCCTAATAAGTTTACATTTGCAGGCTCATTTGTTAAAACTCTTGAATTTCTAATTTGTGTCGGAAAGATAAATGGATGGGGCCTCAGTAAAGTGTGAGATTAATACTGATGGATGGGGATTCAGATTTTTGCTAGCCTCTTACTTCTGTACAACCCAGTAGGCAGTTTATGGGGAAAACCAAATGTAAATAAAAAAAGAGGACATTATTTACCTTGGTCAAGGCCAATTACCAGTTATATTGTTCTTTTCAACTTTATTGTTTGGATGTAAATTATCCTTATCTAATTATTGTTTAATGCATTTTAGTAATCAAACCCTTTCAAAGTGTAATTAGATGCTAAAAAGGACAGGCACCCAGTGGTTACTTTGAAACACTGCAAATAGTCAAATGGTAAAAATGGAGGCTGCTGGGACCTTTAGGGGTGTAAGATGGAAGAATAATAATAAAGCATATAATATAAACTGCCTTATACCTGAATCAAAATGCTCACATAAGAGGAAAATGACCTGAGGTTAATGTGAATAATAAAATAAGTGAGATCTGCATATGCTGTACACAGTTGATTTCAATAGCCTGCCTTCCACATGCTGTGGCAGAGCATGTGTGTGCTGTAAGGAGAGACAATAGAGGTGACAGTTGTAATTCTTACCTGTTGGGCAGAAGGTACCTCTGCACCTGGGTGAACTTCACCAGCAAAGACAAAAAAGTTCTTATGTTCTAATAAAGTAAGTTGACAGATAGCTTTTCAACTAAACTACAAATGTAGATGTGGCAGAAAGGCAGGCGTTAGTAAAGGAGTAAAAAAAGGGACACTTCAACATGAACAAAAGCTGCTGTTTACACTGCTCTGTGTATGACACTGAAGCTGATCCAGAAGTCTTCAATACTTGTAAAATGACACATTGAAATGTCAGTACAGTTTTATGTGAGTTACCTAATCTGGCAGTCCTGTGGAGATGAGGTAGCCACAGCTCCAGGATCCCTGACCAGTGGCAATGGAGCTGGATTCCCAGTAGGCATGTGCACAAATGCATGTCTACTAAACATGTATATAAATACATATAACCTGTCCAGCCATACAGATCAACATAGGCAGACAAACTTTAACACAAATGGCACTCATGGCTTCATCTTGTCCGCCTCTCTGGCTGATTGGAGTGAAGGCCCATTTGTGGGAAAAATGTGGATGTATGCGCAATGTGATTTCTCCAGTAACTGGGATCTGACACACAGCCTGTCTGGTAACTGCCCCTGGATCCTTTTGGTTTTGGGTGCCTCACGTACACCTACATGTGAGTCTCTCAGCAAGCCCCAAGCCCTGAGATCTCTCCAGCAGCTGGATGGGATTCTCCTAGTGTTTCCAGTAGCCAGTTCTTTCCATGGTCTTTCCCTCAGACACCCCCTGGCTCCTTAACCACCTTGCCTACTGACCAACTACTTTCTTCCCTGTACATCCTACATTAAGTCCTGTGCAATTCCAAAACACTCTTCCCTTTTACCCCATAAAATGTCCTGTGCCCCTAGGCAGTGATGTCCTGCAGTCCAAAAGGTGCTCTGAAGGGCTGCTCCCCTTGGCTGGTGGTGAGTTCCATTCCTGAGGCTGACATCTTTCCTGTGATGGGCCTGGAAGTCACCGGGTGGTGTTTTAGTTGGGTTACTCCTCTTGCCATTGCTCATCTGTGCATCTTTGTGTGGAGCTGAGATTTTATCTGATAACCTAACACAGACTAATACCTTTAAAAGCCACATACTTAATGAATTTGAACAGCCATCTTTAAAGAATTGGGCGAAGATAGAATTTGCAGGGAAATCCTTTGTCCTGGAAAAGGACAGCATCTGTGTATGAAGTTTCAACTTAATATGTGGTTGCAGTCAGAGAAATTACATCTATTTTGCCTTTACAGATGTATAATGGAATGGATATTTTCTTGACTTCATCTACTTTTTCCAATACCAGTGACATTTCATTATTTTTTAATCTATGTTGCAAAATAATATAATTATGAAACTTGAAGGCAGGTGCTTTGTTAGCTTCATTATCATCCTATGTGTTTTAAGTTGAATTATTACTGTAGGAACTTCAGTGTTAATCTGAATCATGTACCTGTGGAATATCAGAGCTCTGTGAACCCTAAGAACAAAATCCCAGCTATGGCTTATTTGTTTTCCTTAAGGCAGAGTGTTCATTTTCTTCATAGCAGTACATGTGGTGCTGTGGTTTAGATTTGTGACCCAAACTGTTCTGTTTTGGGCTTTTTATTCTTCACTTATGAAACTGTCTCTGTCTTGACCCAGGAGTTTTCTCTAGTTTTTGCTCTCCCAGTTCTCTCCACCATCCCACTGCAGGGTGAGTGAGCAACTGGTGGGTGTTTAGTAGCACCATGATATGTATGTCAAAATAAAACTGAAAAATATCTCCTACATGGACAATTGTAAGCATTTCTTTGGTGAAAAAAAAAGAAGGTGGACTAGTGACTTCACACATTCTATATAAAAAGACAGCTTTTCAAACACTGTGAGGAAATTTTAACAAGGATAAGTCTTAACAAAGGTAATTCAGACAATGATTCACTGTTGTGTGACATTCTTAAATTAAGATATGATGTCTTCTTTAAAACAATGCTCAGCCAATTCCCTGTTGAGTGACTGAACATACCCATGCTCCACTCTTGCACACAAGCATTTTCACCTCCTGAGCTTGGGGTTTAGGAATAACCTTCCTCTCTTTGTGTTTTGCACTGAGAGCCTAAAGAAAGTTGTACGCATCTTCTTCCTGCAACTCTTTTTGAGATGCTGTGCTGTAGTTCAACCAGAAATTGCACTTGATGCAGAAGCTACTGACTGAATTCTACAACCACTGTTATGATAGAAGTCAGAATAGATGTGCTCATTGACCCTTAGTACCTTTGCATGCTCTTAATCTGCTAAAACAGATACTTAAGTCTCCTATACTCAGCTTATAATTTAAAAACACTGGCAGCTGCTGTTACTATGCAAGTTTAGCTCTGCTTTCTGCACTGGTATGAGTACATGTTTAAATGAATGTTTATTTGAAAAGGTCATGGAACAATCATGATGTTAATGTCACAACAACCTTTTAATTGTGAATAAAGCTATTATCTTATTTTTAACTGGCTGCAGCTCTACATTCTGGCTAGATAAAAGATCCATTTGTGTTACAGAAGCTCATGGCTTGAAATTTGAATTTCATCACTGGAAGCAATTACAGTAGCAGTGCAGTCTCTGCACGTAATCTCTCATTTAGTAATTTAATTAAAAACAAGTAGTAGAGTGCCAGAAGTAATGAAGCTTAGTTTCCAATAGAACCATGTCACATGGTTGATTGATTTACACTGAGCTACAAGGGAGATTCAGTGCAAATTCTTTCTCTATTTCCATAATTTCTGAAGATGTGTAACTTCTAGCTCAAAATCATTAAACATTTTGTATCTCCACTGCTCTTGACATGGTTTGGAGTTGCAAGAAGGAAGCAAGTTTGGTTGGAGCAGCTGTGGTAAGAGAAGGCTTCTCATAAAGAACTGGGCACCCGACAACCAGACAACCACTGCTTCAGCAAGACTGCTTGCTTATGATGGAGCAACAGTGTATTTGTGGGCTAACTGTGTACTGGGACCTGGCTGACAAAGACTAACAGAACAGTAGCCCAGAAATTCATAGCCCAAAACACACTAGTATATACTTAGATTTCTACAAAAGTAAATGGTGAATCTAGTATATTTCTTCCTTTTTTCTTCCCCTATTAAGTTTTAATTTTCATTCTTTCTATATTGGAAAAAACAGATAGGAGAGTAAGGACTTCAACAGGCTGAAAACAAGGGATATTTAAAAACTGTTCAAACAGATTTATTGCAAGTCTGTGTCAGCAGACCTTTTACACTGATGACATGCTATACCCAATTCCTTGCTTCTTAAAGTGAAAATGATGCACCTGTCAGCATATTCTCTTATCAAAATTTCCTCTGTTGAGCAGTAAATCTCTGTCATTTCTCTGACTTTGGGATATTTATTAAAAAAATCCTATATTTTTGCACACTAAAAAACTGCCTAACTCTTCCTAAAGTGTCGAATGCACAGCAGTCTGCTTCTTTTGGAATTAATCCCTGCTTAATTTGGGAGAACTGAAATAAAAAATCTCTCTCTGTGTATATATGAGCACACTGCTTTTGTCACATACCTAGCTAAGAAATGTTTTAAAAACAATAGCTAATAACTTCTCTTGAATGGTATTACACAGCTTCTGTTTTAATTCACTAGTGTTGAATTGTATCAATAGTTAGAACAGGAAGATTATCAGTTCATTTTTTTTACAATTACTTTTTTTACAAAGGAACAATATACAAAAAAATGTGGACAGATACCTGCCTATGACTTAGTTACTTTTAAAAAATTAATTTTGGGGCTTTTTTTTTTTTTTTTTTTTTAATGCTCGGTGCCTTGCTTTGACTTAGGAGATTCTATATAAGAAAAAGTGCAGGAGGAAAATTTGTAACAATAACCAAACCAGGCTGGGCTTTGATCACTGTGTAGGCTGTTCAGCTTGAGGTTTCTCCTACAGAATGGCTGAGGTGGAACATGAGTAATAAAGAATGGAAGTGTAATAGCAAAGTTAATTGCAAATGTTCCTATGACTTTATGGAAAATACGTTTCACAGAATGTTGGTGTTGCTCTCCTGACTGGAGCAAAAAGTCAGTGAAGGTTGTGCTGAACTGTGATGACAGTTGGGTTTCTGCATGGCGCTCCAATGGATTGCAGGTGATGTGATGAAAAAGCCTACATTTTGCACGATCGATACAGAGCCAGCAGTGAACAGATTGGAAACTGGACAGTTGCTCTTCTTAAAAATTCTTCTTCAAAATTGGCAGTATAACAAGTAAGAAAAAAGAGACATAGATTTGGCATGGGTCAGCATGGGTCAGGCTTGCACGAGAGAGTGTATCCATTACATTACAACAAAAAGAGTTGAGTTATACAATGTATTGAATGCAAGTTTTCAGGGAGATGTTTCAGCCACAGTGAAACACACCTACTTGTCAAATGCACATGGGTCATGTATTCAAACCGTACTGTAGCTTATAGGATGTGATGTGGGAGCTGGTATAGCATGTTTGGTTCTGATATCTCCACTCTTGAAGGTCAACAGAAAAAAAAAGAGGTAGCTCAACATGTGTCTACCTGTTTATATAGCACATCTTACTGAAAGTCAGTTATTCAATTAACGATGGAGAAATTTCTGGTATCAAGGGTTGCCAGAACAAGACTATCTGAATATTCACTATTGGGAAAAACTACAAACACTCAAGATTAGAAACAGAAGAAGTGACTACGGCTCAAAATTAAATTTAAAACTGTTATCAGTTTACACCTTAAATTTAGAGAGAAAACTGTTGGTGCTTTTTGTTTGGTTGGTTGGTTGATTGATTGGTTCAAATCTAATACTAATGAATCTTTTATTCTAGACACTTGAGATAATGGTTACTAATTACACTTGGAGTATTGTGTCCAGTTTTATGCTTCTCAATTCAAGACAGATATTGAGGTGCTGGAGCAAGTACAGAGGGCAACGAAGCTGGTGAAGGGTCTAGAGAATAAATCTTATGAACGCTTGAAGGATCTGGGAATGTTTAGTCTGAGGAAGAGGTGGCTGAGGGGAGACCTCATCACTCTCTACATCTACTGTCTACATCTACTCTCTACAACCACTCTCAATAACCTGAAAGGTCATTGTAGAGAGGTTGGTGCTGGTATCTTTTCACAGGTGACTGGTGACAGAACAAGAGGGAATGGTTTTAAGCTGCAACAGGGGAGGCTTAGATTAGACATTAGGAGAAATTTCTTCACACAGAGAGTGATTAGACACTGAAATAGGCTGCACAGGGAGGTGGTTGAGTCACCATCCCTGAATGTGTTTAAGAGTCATTTGGATGTGGTGTTGGTAGATATAGTTTAGGGTTTAGGGGAGAACTTTGTAGAGTAGGGATGATGGTTGGACTCAGTGATCCCAAAGGTCTTTTCTGACCTGAATAGTTCCATGATTCTATGAATTACAGGTTTTTATTTGGAGATGCCTCTAAAAATGTTTCACTTTGTAGTCTCTTGAGAGAATTGTTACTGGTAAACTTTTATTGATGATAGCACACTGGGACCAGAACTACACATCCACTGAGTCTGCTGTTCTCTATTGTAGCTACAACTCCTGAAAAAGTAACTGAAATGATGTTCACATTGATACCCACTTTCGGAGAGACATACGTTCAAGCCTATGTATATTCCATAAATGACACAGACACATCTTTAACATTATACATGGATTTTAACACATTTCAGTTTCTCCAAGATTTAAACAGATTCTTCAGTGTCTTGCTGATAAGAGCCTTAATATAAGCTTTCTTTCTAGTACTAACAATATCACAAATGTTGCATTTTCAATCTATTAACCACAATTGATAACAAGTTTTAATGATGGTGAAGGCATGTTTTCAGATCTGACAAGGTGGAATTTTATGTTCCTCATTCTGTACACATCATTCTAGTCTTCCTTGCATGGTTTTTAGAGACTGTTTACTAAAATGAATTTTCTACCTGTGTCCTGTGTGACTGAACAAAAATGTAGTTCTTCAGATTAGCTTGAAAGAAACAAATTGTATTTTGTATTACAACATTTTAAAATTCCCTAGACCATCTATAACAGCAAGATGTTTAAATGGAATACCAAAGATAAAGAGGATCTGGTTTGCCGTTAAATAAAATAGTTGACATTGTTATGAATTATTTCTACACCACTTTATTCGATGAAACCACAGTGCACCAAGACATTCAACTGTGAAAAAAAAAATACACTCTAGCCTTAAAATTTAGATGAAGTCATATAAACAAAATCCACACCAAGCTATGTCAAGTGTGAGTTTATAATTGATCATTTTTGCTCAAGTCAACAGAAAACTAGGTAAAAAAATAAAATTATTCAGAAATAATACCACCCTCCTCCTTGTTTTCTTCTTTGGTTGGCACCCACTGTTTGCAGTGACAAAATGAAATGTTTTCACAACTTTCTCCAGTTGTCATCCATCCTGAGAGTTTCAGCTGTGGTAGGACTTTTAAGTACCCAGCTCTTCTACCCTTATAGTCCAGTATAAGCTTAGTTCTGGCTTTTTTTCCCATGCACTGTTCAGTGTTCACTTGGGGTCAGGCAGGGGCCTCTGCAGTATAACCAGTAACAACCACAGCCTTTCAATAAATTGCAAAGTCAGTGGAAACTCCTGTAGAGCAATTCAGAAGAAGTAACTGCTTTTACAGCACCCATAGGCTGGACTGCTTAGTCCCAAAATTTATTAGTGTCCTAGCTACCTCTGTACTCGAAATTGGTGAGTATGTGTGCCCTATTTATAGATACTTCTGGCTGCAGAGGCTCAGCTGTTTTGTGAAGCCTGGATATGGCTTGAGAATTGTTTTAGGCTCTTGCTTTAAAAGTGTATCAACATTCATAGCTTCAGAGTTGCATCGGAAACATACAATGAGGGGCAGGAGGAGGCAGATACCATGACCATGTCTGTCCTGCCTGCCTGAATGGCATGCTAGATATAAGGTGGGTGTCCTTCTGTTATGGTTTGGCCCTAACACTACAACAAAGGAACAGCTCCATGGCTGCTCACTCAAATCCCCCCAACATACACTCTGGGGTGAGGAGGACAAAGCTCATTGGTTGAGACAAAGGACAAGGAGGGTTCTTCACCAATTAAGGTCCTGGGAAAAACAGACTCAACTTGGGGAAAAAAAAAAATAATTTCACACTAATCAAACACACAAACACAGACAACACAAAGAGCAGTACTTGCATATGTTACCTCACACTTCCCTTCCTCCTGGGCCCAAATCACCTTGCTCCTGATTTCTCTCCCTCCTTCCCCCCAGTGGCACAGGAGGACAAGGGGATGGGGTTTAGAGTCAGTTCACAGGCTGATGGTTCTTGCTGCTCCTTCCTCCTCAGGAAGAAGGATTCCTTACAGTCCTTCCCTGCTTCTCCACAGGGTCTCTCCCATGGCTGAGAGTCCTCCACAAACCTCTCCCTCATGAGTCCTTCCCACTAGGTCTGGGGCAAGCAGCTCCAGCATGTGCTGCTCATGGAGTCATGGGCTGCTTCATGAACAGCCACCTCCCCTGATGCTGGGGTCTTCCAAAGCTGCGTAATCAGAGTCCACAGGCAGCAAATCCACTGGCCACAAAATCCAAGTGGACTGGCCAAGGTCACCAGCCAAGTTCACCTCTCCTGGCTTGTCATAGGTTGCAGGGAAACTTCTACTAGGGCATCTTCTTCCCCTTCTTCCTCACCAACCATGGGGATCTTCACCCCAGCACTGCCTTTCACCTCTCCAGCAGAGCTCTTCTTTTTCTTTAAATGTTCACTCTGCTCAGCTCTTATCTCAGTTCTTTTGTATGTTAATTGTAGAGGCACATCTATTGTCCCTCTAATGGCTCCTTGGCTGGTTTTGGAGCAGGGTGAGCTTCTCAGCTTCTCACCGGAGCCACCCCTGGGGCCACTCCCCAGCTCCCAAAAAATCCCTTCAAACCAAACCAGTGCAACTTCCCAAAGGTCAAAACTATTAAGTAGCAAAGTGGAGGCTGGCTAGTTACATTGTTCTTCATGAATTTTATGCAGAACAGGTATAAGTTCTATAATGAATCCATCTGCAAATGCTTTCAAGTCTTCTCCAAGCAGATGGCATTCCTGTATATGTTCATCCACTTTTGTAGCTCAAATGGATCACTGTGTTTGACATTCCAAAGATTAAACATGATCTAAAAAATAAACAGACTGCAATAATTTTGAAGGCTGATCAGCCTTTTAATGTGGTGTCAGATGACTCTTATTTTGTAAATTAGGCAGAGATTTGAATTTTATCAATTTTTAGCAGTGCTTAACATCACCAAACTCATGAAGAAGGCAGCATTGGTAGCCTGAAACGTAATGAAGCTTTTATCTACATGTGAAACAATGACAAGTCTTTTAAAAAATTTGGGATGTCTTAAGTACTCATGAAAGAGATGCTGATGGCATTAGCTAACACTGACACTGTGCCAGCCTGACTTCTGAGCTTCCACACACAGCTCTGACAAGTCCCGTCCATCTTCTGGCAAGGGGCATCTGCTTGAGCAGCAAGTCTCATGAAAAAGGGGGAATTCAAACCAAAAGGTGGATTTGGGACTTAATTTCCTCTTCTTCAGGTCTCAAGTAATGGAAAGTGCACTCCCACCACACAGCACAGGGAGCTGGTTTTGGTATTTCACTAGGGTGGAACTCCTTCAGACACAGTTTTGAGGACTGAATATAGCTTTATGAGTGTGAATCAATTGTTTTTACAGGTAGTCAGACCTGATGCAGGTGTTGGTTTTTTTGAGGCTTTACACAATGCAATAGAGCTTTAGCAGGATAATTTTTTTATTATTTTTTTTTTGAGTGGTTCTAGATCCTCATACAAAAATGTGAGGCATCATGCAGTAGATTTCTTTACAGAAAAAAGATTGCCTAGAAAAGGAGTTCAGATGCTATTACTAAAACTGATAAGGCACTGCAAAGACTTCTGCAGAAGACCTTCACTCACAGAGATACTAAATGCTTCATTCCAGGCTACCATGGCACTTTTGTTGATTACTTCCAAGTGATTTTGTCAGTGCCAGAGCCAACTACACACTGATTTTCAGCACAATGTATTAATAGTGAAATTGCTGACAACATATTTTTCTTTCCAATCTTGTGTTCTTGGAGGTAAAGAGTGTGTTTTGGATTAATTCAATTTATGATTAAATTTATAATTTAAATTACTTGACCAAAGGACAACAGTTTGCTAGTCTGCTGTCTGTGGTAGTGTGGAAACAATATGGGTTGCCTAAATTGATTGTAATTTAAAACAGAAAAGGTGGTTTTGAGGTCCCTGAAGTGGACAAGCAGATAGAATATAAATTTGATTAGAAACCTAATGCATAATCTACTCCACATGTAAGTTATGGGTGATGATGTGGTTGATCATTCTGCAACAAAATGATTAATGCCAGTCATCACCAAGCAAGTTAGCTTTTCTAAAAAAAACAAGTTGGTAATTATCCTTATCTTTACAATATTGTCACATAAATTAGAAGTTTATATCCTTTATGCATGTGCTTTCAAAACCATTTCTTGGCCTCTCTTTCAGCCTTTATGACAGAAAAGTCTTACATGAGTTCTTACCCTACTGAGTAGCAGTCATCTGAACAAGACAACTGAACTAAAACAGGTTTTCTGAACAAAAAACTTCCCAAGTATTTGATGGAAACATCTAGGTGCATTTAGGACATGATAAAAAAAGATTTCTGGCCTCTCTTACACCCTAGTGAACCCAGAGCAATTCTACTGAGATCCATCAGGGATGAGAAGGCAACTCTGTGCAGGTCAGGAACCCCAGGACTCTTGGTCTGGATTGACAGTGAAGTATCTGATTCTATTCCAGCTTTTCTAATTATATGGCTACTTTGAGTATGGAATGCTGAGGCAATGGTTTGCTCATTGTGTGTACAATTCTTAAAAGCACCAGCGAATAGTCTCAAATGTACTTTCTCTTTAAAATGGTGGAATAATTACCTGCAAGTAGTGAATATTAGGAAGTATACGAGCAGCAAATAATTTACTACTGGCATTATCAAATAATTATCTCTAGATGAAATTGCAAGACTGCAGTGTTTTTAGAGCCCATTTGTGACCCATAAAATATGGGTTAAAACCTCACATTCCACCACTTGCTTTTGCAATTATTTCTGCAAATGGTGGGAAAGTACAAAGCAATCACCAGGAGAAGAGATCTTTTAACTACTATCATTTCAAAATCTAATCAAAGAGATAGAACGACTCCCAAAAACTTGATATCTGTCTCATTTTATTCACCAGCGAGACAACATAAATGTAACTTGTAGTAGTAGCAATCTCTCTTTCCAAATCACTCTCCTGCTGTCTAAGTGATAAGAAAAAGAAAATTCAGCTCACATCTAGAATGGAAATTAGAAGACTCAAAGCAAGGAGCAAAACAGAATAACACTGTCTTCTAGAAGTATATCAGGGTAACTCCAGGAGGGAAAAAAAAAGAACTAAGCATGAGCCTTGTCATAAAATAAATGTACAAAAGAGATTACAATATTTTCTTCTATACATTACAGTAAGAAAAATAAATCTTACCCACGTGAAAAATGGGAGCAAAGCCTAAAAATGGACAGTTTTAATGTAGAGCTTGTCAAATTTGTGATGGACAGTGTGTGTTACCTCATCACCCTTGTTAATACTGGATTGAAAAATCAAGAAGACCCTATTGGTCCTACATTTTTGTAATGAAAATAAATCCCATAGTCAAGGAATTTTTTTTAATTATTTTTTTTTTTGTGACTGCATCAAGATGAGTCATTTTATCTCATGCTCAGGACAGTAACAACAGTGAATCCTGTCAGTAGCAGTCCCTCCTACAGGGGATTTTTATGCTCTCGAAGAACTCACACAGTGTAAAACCCAGAAAACACAGCTTGGGAATCAAGATAGGATCAAGGCAAAATAAAGTAGCTCAGTTCTTATGCCTTATTTCTGAGGCTAATTTTCAGTAAGATTCAGCCAACCTCTCTACACATCAGGCCCACGATCAACTTTAAATATAAAATGAGCCACAGGCAAAACATCAGAGAGACTTTTCTAAGAGAACACGTAAATATTCAAGGAAAAGCCTTTAATCTAAGGGTCATGTTGACCTCAACTAGTAATAGCCTCATAACTCTGATGACTAGAAACAAAATATTATCACCAAACTATTTATGTAAAAAACAAACCAAGCACAAGCAAAAAAAACCCCAACACCTCTCCCCCCCCATCCCCAACACACCTAGCAACATGAAAATAAACGAGCTGGTTTATTGCAGAGTTCTACTCTTTCATGGAAGCGAAGTGCAGCTTCTCTTGCAGTACTGCATTCCTATCACTAAGTGGCAGTATGTCAAAATATATGCATCCAGACAGCACCACTAGTAAGGAGTTGCAAGCCCTGTTCATATTTCCTATAACCTCAAAATGGCTACATGCCAAAATAATTTCTCCACAGAAAACCTACCTGTTGACTTAAGAAAAAATTTGGCTAAGTAGTACAGCAACTTTGCAAATGAATTCATGCTGCTTCCCCCCCCCCCCCTCTAAGACCTTCATAGAATCATAGAATCATAGGGGTTGGAAGGGACCTCTGAAGATCATTCAGTCCAACCCCCCTGCTGCAGCAGGAACACCTGGGGCAGGTCACACAGGAACGTGCCCAGATGGGTCTTGAAATTCTCCAGAGAAGGAGACTCCGCAGCCTCTCTGGGCAGCCTGTTTGGTGCTCCGTCACACTCACAGTAAAGAAGTCATTTCCTCATGTTGAGATGGAACTTCCTATGTTGTAACTTCGTGCTTTTTCCCCTCATCCTATCACAGGGCACCACTGAAAAGAGACTAGCCCATTCTTGACATCCACCCTTCAGATATTTGTATATATTACTGAGGTTCCCTCTCAGTTTAATCTTCTTTAGAATGAGCAGCCCCAGGTCTCTGAGCCTGTCCTCATATGACAGATATTCCAGTCCCTTAATTATCTTCGTAGCTCTCCGTTGGACTCCTTCCAGTATATCCCCAACCCTCTTGAACTGGGGAGCCCCAAACTGAACACAGTACTCTAGATGTGGTCTTACGAGGGCAGAGTAGAGCGGGAGGAGAACCTCCCTCAGCCTGCTGGTTACACTGTTCTTAATGCATCACAGGATACTATTGGCTGTCTTGGCCACAAGGGCACATTGCTGTCCCATGGATAACTTGTTGTCCACCAGGACCCCAAGGTCCTTCTCCATGGGGCTGCTTTCTAGCAGGTCAACCCCTCATCTATATCAGTGTACAGTGTTTTTTCTCCCCAGGTGCAGGACTCTACAGTTATTGTTGAACCTCATTAGGTTCATCCTTGCCCAGCTCTCCAGTCTGTATAGATCTCGCTGAATGGCCGCACAGCCTTCAGGTGTATCAGCCAATCCTCCCAGTTTCATTTCATTAGCAAACTTGCTGAGGATACACTCCATCCGTCCCCTCACCAGGTCACTGACGAAGACGTTGAATAAGACTGTGCCCAGTACTGACCCCTGGAGAACACCACTAGTCATGGGTCTCCAGCTGGACTCTGGACTGTTGATCACAACCCTCTGGGCTCTATTGTTTAGCCATTTCTTGATCCATCTCACTGTTTTCTCTTCTAACTCACACTTCCTGAGCTTATCCACAAGGATGTTATGGTACATAGTGTCAAAAGCCTTGCTAAAGTCAAGGAAGACAACAT
The DNA here is from genome assembly GCF_020740795.1 of Apus apus. NCBI lineage: Eukaryota > Metazoa > Chordata > Aves > Apodiformes > Apodidae > Apus > Apus apus. The sequence continues at coordinate 44,757,830 of NC_067282.1, read as the reverse complement.
CCACTGTTCTCCATGCATCTATCCATTCTGTCACACCATCATAGAAGGCAATCAGACTAGTCAGACATGATTTCCCCTTGGTGAATCCATGCTGGCTACTTCTGGTAAGATTCTTTTCTTCCACGTGCTTAGAGATGACCTCCAGAATGAGCTGCTCCATCATTTTTCTGCATTCCCTATAAGTCAGTATGTTTTAATACAAAGACTACAAAGACCTGTGTTTCAGGTTAGTATCCAGGGATACTAACGTAGACTGACTGGAGACCTAATTAATTTCTGTAGCAGCTGCTTCTGCAGAAGGGTCTAGTGCTAACCTGCATGAGAAACCATCTCTAGACTCTCATGAAAACATATACCTTCAGCACATAACCACCACTTTGATTGTAAGATATATAGTATGGTTAGGTACAAACAGAGTGGCGTATTATGATTTTTTTTCCAGAAATGCACTTGATCAAATCACCTAATGAAGAGGCCCCAATTGTCACTGAAATATCCTTGAGTTCTCAGCAGTTTCTAATCTGATTCTATCTCTAGCTCTTGTCTTTAAACTCCTGTGGTTTGAGACATATCTCAAAGGAAGAAAGTACTTTTGTTATATACCTCAGTGAGGCAAGCAGCTTTGGCAGTATAACACCCATCTGCAACACTAGATCCCAGAAACAGTGCATACAGTGTCTCAAGTGAGGAATTTTGCCAGGCAGTGAGGAAGAGGGAAGCAGAAAGGAGAAGAAGGGAAGTGGGACGTCACAGCTGTGTTTGAGCCACTGAAAAAGTATGAGCAGGCATCTCAGGCATGTCACCTGCAGCATCACAAATGCTTTACAAAGACCCATGTTGGGGCAGACCTTCCTCAAACACACTATCCCCAGTGTCATTAATTACTCTATTAGTATTCAAAACAAAAGGAGTGATATTACCTGATCAAAGTATGTAGAAAAAGAAGGGAGATTAAATCAGGAATCCCTTGTCTCAGACACTGTTATGATACAAGTGCAATGAATATACAACTTCTCTCTCTCTTCACCATGGCCCTTGACTACTGGTCATGTAAAGAGAATTCGTGCTGCCTCATGCTTTAAAAGTTACTTACCAGTGGTAATTTGCTAACATTTTTAAATTTTTCCTATCCATAGCTTCAGCAGGAGAGGAAAAACTCCCAATTAAGCTTTGTGAATAAAATATAAACATTTAAAAACAACTCTACTCAAGCACTGCTGAAAGCTGAAACAGTACACACAAGAGAAAACTGCTGCTCTCTGTTTGCATGCTAAAGTGCCAGTTGGCTGATCATGTTTTGCACTGAGGAGAGAAAAGTGGAGTGAGTGAGCCTGAGATGGATAACCGGGGCTTAATAGTCACCCTCTTCCACCCTCATCTCCTGCAATGCCTTTTTATCTTTCCCTGGATGATCTGGCTTTCACAGGAGGAATAATTTCTAGGATTAGAAACTGAACTGTATCAATGAGTCCCACCGCTCTCAGGCATGAATTCCCACAGATGCTGTTTTTCTCCACACTCATTTTTGGAAACATAAGGAAGGGAAATGGAGAAGATCCCTTTTCTAGAAATGAAGCTGTCTTGACCATCTGTGTAAGAGGACATAGGGACCCTACAGCATGCTCTTGTATGAAAGCTCTATGGTGGGAAGGCATCTTGATCCTCCAGGGACCCGAACTGCTCCTGTGCAGCATGGGAGGGAGGAAAAACTGCCTAGAAGCCTGAATCCATAGTTGAGGTTCTTTTGTTCTTTGTTGGGAAGTGTTTTATTGTTTTTGTTTGTTTGTTTGTTTTGTTTTTGTGTGTGTGGTTTTTTGTTTGGTTGGTTGGTTTTTTGTGTGGTTTTTTTTGAGATTTAGACATAGTTTTTGCACTGAAGTTTTGGACTGGGCTGAGAAGCACAAAGGTAGTCTTGCAAATGCTTTGGGAGAAAAAAAGCCTCAAAATGTTAGAAAAATGAGTTAATTTCCAAAATTCTTGATTTATTACAATCTTATTTATAGTCTTTGAAGAACTGGAACTCTCAACCTCTCAGATCAGCAAGACAAACATAATTATTTTGTTCAGCCTGTAATGCTATAATTAATCTGATTTCTCAAGGATATGAAACTCACATGATAGTGCTCTGTGATCATGCATGTACATCATACATTGTCATACATATATGCATATGTATCTGTCATTTCCACCAAAATAATTTCAAATATGTTATCCAATTTTAACTCCATTTGATAAGGTGTTATATTTTTGTGAGTTTTGTAGAATTAACTGGTCAGAGAAATAGGTAGGAGTTCCTATTTCTGCTCTACTGTAGAGAAGGTTTGCAATGCAAGCACCAGCACTACAAAAAATTCACATGAATTTTTATGAAATCATAATAAATGCTGTATGTCTCTTACGCTGATGGGAAAATCTACCTGGTTTTGGAACTGCCAGATAGCCAACAGGTTAGCGCTTTGAGAAACCAGTCCTGGCTGAGACCTTTTTGTATTTCCTGGGCATGGCTCTTGCCCATGTAGAGCACCTTGAATGCTATTTGGGTTTGGCTCCGTTTTTGGACCATTAACATGTCCTTTAACATAAAAAAAAAAAATAAAAAAAAAAAAAAAAATCCCACTAGTCCTGTTGAAGGGCTCACTTCTTTCATATTCCAGAAGACTCTGTCTTTTATTCCAGTTCAACTCCGAGATGAACTTCTCCCTCAACACGCTTACTAATCTGCTAAACTGTAGCACTAAAGAATAATATTTCCTGCCGAAGGTCTTCCAATTTGGAGCTCTGCCTCCCACTTTAATTCCCCTTTTACCCATAGCATTGATTTAAACATGCTTCCTAGATATAAATGTTTCCACGCTCTGTGTCTGCATGAACACTATGACTAAAATGTTGCCTATATTTCCCCATGGCCACACCTCAGCAGAGAGCAGCTGATGCTTCACACCAGGGTGTTCTCGAATGCAGAAAGAAGCCTCGTGGTACTAAAATAAATAGTTTATTTGTGGGGTGAGGGACAGCCTCTGACCACAGAACTCTGGCTAAAAGGTTTCAGCACACTTTCTTGAGAGAGAAATTTTCTTCGCTTGTAATTCTGACATTCCTTCTAGCCCCCTTGCTTCACATGCTGTTCTTTCCTTCTAACATTTGACCTTTCCTCTTCCTGTTCACCTCTCTACTTAACAAGTCTCTCTGCCTCTCTCTCACCACCAAAGGATGTGCTGCCACTTGGCGAGCTACTTGCCATCAAAGCTGTGTGTGTGATTTAGGGAGGTCTGGTTTCCAGCTCCATGAGGTCAACACAGAGCCATTGAATACTCTTCATATACCAAGCTGGCTCTCTCTTCTGCATGGAGCTGGCAGAGAGATGTTCCCTCCCTCTCCCCTTCATTTTATGTGCACATTAAAAGTATCCATGACCAAATCAAAAATTGTGCAGCTGTTTCAATAGCTGCAAAACTGCTTAGAACGGGGAGCCCAGAGTATAGAGAAAGAGACCTTTGTGAATTGAACACTCTCTGAACTAACTTGTTTGTGAAAACCCATGTATAATTAAAGCCTCTCTTGTTAGTGAATGGAGCAATACTTAAATACACACAATGTATATCTTTATTTCCAGCTAAACTCTTTTTCAGAACATTTTCCAGCAATGTGTATTATGTGGCTTCAGCAACTGCAGTGCATCATCATCATCATCATTCAAACAGTGGAGCTCCCTGCTACATTATGAGCATCTTTCTCCTAAAATACTTTTTGATGGACCACAGTATAGCCAGTCTAGATCTGAACTGCATAATAAATGGATGCTATGATTCTTCTAATGGCCAAGTCCTTTCCCCCACTGCAAATGGAGATGTAATTCAGATGCACACTCTCACCCTTTGCATGCTGAGAGACAAAATAAAGAGAAACTTTCATTTGTCTTTCTCCATTTCTCTTACCAAAAAAGTCAACTTCCAAGGAAAATGTTTACCAAAACATTTCCCTGAACAATCTGAATAATATTTTAATGGACCACTTACTTAGTTAGTATCTAATTAAATTCTGCATCATGAAGAGCATATTCAAATCACTGTAGTATTGTGAATAAGGATTCAATAAAAAATACAGGATAAAAGAAATCTGCAAAATAACCACCATTAAACTAATGAGTAAAAATTCAGCAGCTATAATAAAATCCACTAGAGAACAAATAAACTGCAAACAACTGTATTACCAAACAATATTAGTCAGGTTTCATCTTGTTCCCTCATGCATCCCTGCACAGAACAAGAAAAAAAAAGAAATACTCAGCTGAGAACATTTTGACTGAAGTAAGGGCCAAACACACATACACAGAGAGATGCAGTAAACACTAGCAGCTGCATGGCTCAAGGTACCAAATATTATGAAATCTCTTAATTAAAAAAAGGAATTAATTGGTGTGAGTATATTTCTCTTGACAAAGCACATTTGTGCTTCTGCAGAACGTAATGCTTAACACATTTTAAAAGTAAGCTCTCTGACAGTTATACCTGTAATATAAGGGCTTAATATTAAGAACAAGGAAACAAGCAAATCAGATTTCCTCTTACACTTGAACTTGGGCTTATCACACCCCATCTGGATCCTATAAATATTTTCCTAAAGGTTGCTTTGCTTCTGTACTGCTCCTCAAACCAATTCAGCAATACATATCCATAATACAAAGCTTGAGCTGCTCCACTGAAATCAATACTCATGTGCCTAAGTGCTTCGCTATAAAAGGGACTGGATGGCTATAAGGCCATTGCCCTGTCACTCCATATGGAGTGATTTCCCTGCTGTGCAGTATAACTCTATAAATGAAATCTGTTCAGTATACCAAATAAATATCTCTATTGGAACATGCCACCTAGGGCTTATTTGTAGCGTGCGTGGATGTTATTAGAAAATTTAAGCATTATTGCAGCCAATTAGAAAAGTGTTTTTTATTACTTGCAGCCTTTGCTGCTGCAGTGCCCCATGTCCCCCTCCCTGACACTACCATTATATACTGTCTCACTTAAAGGTGCAGTGAGCAAGTGTGCCCAGTTCTGCAAAGGTGTTCTGTGATCTGAACTCCAGGTGTGTCAGTAGTCTGATTTCAGATGTCCTGTTTATGCTTAAAATCAAGCAGGTATGAACACAGGTGTTTGCACAATCTGAATTTCTACAGATTGATAAATTAGGAGTTCAGCCAGAATAAGGTAGGAGTTCACTCCTCTAGGCTTTTAGAATCATAGAACTGTTTTGGTTGGAAAAGACCTTTAAGATCATCCAGTCCAACTGTTAACCTAACACACCGCCAAGTCTACCACTAAACCATATCCCTAAGAACAGTATCTGAACTTCTTTTAAATACCTCCAGGAATGGTGACATGTAGCCTGGGAAAAATACAAAGAAGTTGTCCGAGAAGCCAGGGATCAGGTTAGAAAAGCTGAAGCCAAGATAGAGTTAAACCTGGCCAGGGATATCAAGGATAATAAGAAAGGTTTCTACAGGTACATCAGTGATTAGAGGCAGAACAGGGAAAAGGTTTGCCCTCTGCAGAAGGAAACAGGAGACCTTGTCATGCAGGATATGGAGAAGGCTGAGGTACTTAACAACTCTTTTGCTTCAGTCTTCACCAATAAGGGCTCTGGCCAGATTACAGAAGGCAAAGGCAGAGACTGGGAAAAAGAAGATTCCCCCACTGTGGGAGAAGAGCGGGTTGGAGACCATCTAAAGAACCTGAAAGTGCACAAGTCCATGGGACCAGACAAGATCCACCCATGGCTCCTAAGGGAGCTGGCAAATGAAGTTGCAACATCATTCTTCATCATATTTGAAAAGTCATGGCAGTCTGGTGAAGTTCCCACTGACTGGAAAAAGGGAAACAACTTACGTTTTCAAAAAGGGAAGAAAAGACCCAGGGAACTACATGCCAGTCAGTCTCACCTCTGTGCCTGGCAAGATCATGGAGCAGATCTTTGAGAAGGCTCTGTTAAGGCACATGGAAAATGTGGAGGTGGTTGGTGGCAAGTAACATGGCTTCACCAAGGGCAAATCATGCCTGACAAATCCGGTGGCCCTTCAGGGTCAAGGGTTGGCAGACAAGGGAAGAGCAACTGATGTAATTTACCTGGATTTGTGCAAAGCTTTCGATACTGTCCCACGTGACATCCTGATCTCAAAACTGGAAGGATATGAATTTGATGGATGGACCACTCTGTGTATAAGGAATTGACTGGATGGTGGCAGAGTAGATGGTCAGAGAGTACTGATCAATGGCTCAACATCCAGATGAAGACCAGTGATGGGTGGAGATCCTCAGGGATCAGTTCTGGGACTCGTGTTGTTTAACATCTTTGTCAATGACATCAACTAGGATCGAGGGAAGGGATGCCATGCAGAGGGATCTTGACAGGCTTGAGAGGTGGGCCCATTCCCATGTAATGAAATTCAATATAGCTCAGTGCAAGGTCCTGCACCTGGGCTGGAGCAACTCCAGGCACAAATACAGGCTGGGCAGACAATGGATTGAGAATGACCTTGAGGAGGACTTGGGGGTGTTGGTCAATTAAAAGCTCAACATGAGTCGGTAATGTGCACTTGCAGCTCAGAAAGCCAACCTTGTCTTGGGCTGCATCAAAAGAAACATGGCCAGCGGATCTAGGGAGGAGATTCTGTGCTTTTACTCTGCACTTTTGAGACCCCACCTGGAGTACTGTGTCTAGTTTTTTCAATTGAATTCCCTGATTTCCTTTTCCATGAAACATACCATAATAATTTGAATAATTGTATTATTTTTGTTATAATATGTCCACATACCTCTGAAACTGCCCCCCAGCAATGCTGAGCAAGGGCAAAGGCAATATTATAAACCTTTTCATGTTATATTTCATCAGCTATTTTTCAGACATAGGTTTCATTCTTCAAGCATTTTCCTGACCTGTTACCTTGCAGTAAACAAGGGTGAAGAAAGAGAAGATAGCTCATGAACTTTGGTAGGATATGTTGGCACAAAAGATGTTCCTCCTTTATTTAGTAACCTGACATTTAGGACATGCCAGGATATAGGAGCCCTGGGTTCAACTCACTTTCCTGTGTGATGATATTTGACTATCAGTCTCCCATTGCCCCGGGGAACTGGCTTGACAGCACAATGGTACTAGGTTCTTAGTTTCTCTGAAGATGTTCTTTCCTTTTGTGTAACTATTAAATAGTAATGTGAGAAGGGGCTGGTGTCCAGATTTCTCATGGATGCATGTCCTAACCAATAGGTTACCATGAAAAACGACAGACTCTTTCTTTGCCAATCTACTTTCTCGTGTCCTTGTGTTTCTCCTAAGCTACTAAAATTGAAATATTTTATTGTGTCCAGTGTTAAATGGAATTTTTCCACTTTAATAGAGGACTTAAATTAAATTTGAAAGTTAGTTTAGCCTAAACATTTACTCCTGTCACCACAAAAAGCCTCTCCTCACTCCATACCTCAAATCAGAGCCAACTCAAGGCTACAGAGCAAACAGAATGGGAAATGAGGAGTAGTGGCATAAAAGAAGTAGGTGTGAACAGAGCTCTTACCCAGACTTACATCTGAGTGTATGATATTTCCTCATTAAAAATAGAGTTTCTATCATCTGTGCCACACATAGAAAGGAAAAGGTTACACTGCCATTGACTTAATGGGAACTGACACGAGAAGGGATTACAATTGCCATCACAAGAGTGAGGCATCCTTTGAAGATCTTTGCAAACAACCTGGTTGAATACTCTTCTCAACTAAACTCCATTCCCAGGTGAAGCAGACTGGAATGTATCCCTGTGTCAACATGGCTGTTCCAGTTTTGCTCTAACTTTAAAAAAAACAAAACAAAACAAAAACGGAACTCTTCAGGCCAAAATTAAGCATGAAATATATCTGCTTAAAAATCAAACTGATGGAGAGTCCTGGACAACAATAAAAGAAAGGGCCAGAATTGCAACCAGGTTTTAAAAAACTTTAATAAACACTCTTGATGTATACAGTAAAATCCTAGGAAATAAAGATGCCTAAAGGCCTGTATATGATATTTTCATGTGAAAGAACTTAAAAATTCAGGACCTCAAATTCTCTCTCTCTCAAGAACTTTCTCTCTGACGGGTCTTACAGTACACTAGTATGAGATGGCAGACTGTGCCAAATTATGCCAGTTGTTTATAAATAATTAATTAGATAGCTGACCTTAAACAATTGCCCAGTGCATGCATTTGACTGCCTTTGTTATTATCATGTTAGATTTTGTATATGCATGTATAAAATAAGAACAATACTACTACTTTAGTTCTCCTTCTGGTTAATTTATTTAATTATTTGCTGTTCCACTCCTCTTATGTTTTGGACATTCAGCTGGATAATTTTTCTGCATGGTATGTCCTTGGATATATCACCCATCTTCACTGGATATTGATCTCTGCTTGCTTCTGAGTGCTTGCTCAGAAGGGTGTTTCACTGGGAAGACAGAAAATACGGAAGGTGTGCATGAGGTTCTACAGATTCTCTCATGCCAGGAAAAAGGATGAAACTATTTTTTTATTATTATTATTTTGTGCACCAACACAAAAATATATCTTTTACTTTCACTTAGTGAACATTGCAATTACTATGATGTAAAATCCTAGTGAAGACAAGAAAGGGAGCTTACCATTTTCACACACTTGCAAAAGAAGTTTTTTGGGAATATGGATGCTTTATCTCAGTCTTCTAGAGCACCAGACAAGCTAAGCTCTTAACCCAGAAAATTAATATTTTATGTAACACAAAATAAAAAAATCTATATCTGTTTTTCTAGAGTTGAAAATAATTTAACTGATTTTAACTCATCATGGGTTTGCACAAAAGAGCACTAGTGATTCATGTCCCCACTTGGAACATTTTCTGTCCTGCTCACAGAAGAGAGCTAATACCACTTAGTAAGCAAATTTGTATTAAGAGCAATTGCTGGGAAGGCTTACCCTGCATTTTTGAAAATGTACTGAATTCTATCCACAATAAACGCTACTTTATGCTATATATGTCCACCTAATATATTTTGGTAGCCTAGGTGAAATGTACATGCTTTGTAGTATTTAATTCACCATATCCTTTCTCTAATGGTGGGGAGAATAATTAATTTTAGAAGAATTCTCTTCAGTGAAGAGCGTTTAGCTGGGTCTTCATTGCTCATTTAAAGAAGGGATTCACCTACTGACTGCTGCAGAAGAAACACCAAATACTGAGCTGCTTAGAAAAAAAACTGAACCACCTCCAAACTGTTATTTTTTTGTGTGCAAAGATTTTCTGGCAATTTACAAAGAAACATACAGATGAGTACGAGCAAAGTTTTATTTTAAAATGTCTCTCTAAAAGATTTAACACTCTGCATCAGAATATTTTTGGTCTAAAATGATTTTAATGTGCTATCTCACAAAAATAAACAATAAAATAAAAAAATCAACCATCACACCAAGCTACTGAATTATTGCCTACTGGGTAAGAGCTAATATTTCTTCCTTATCACACACCCCAGCGGTTGAAGATTTTTCTGCTCTTCTTGGTTAGTGATGGTTGCAGTATTGGACAGTGACTTTCCAATGGAGCTTTTTCTAGAACAACCACCATAATTACATGGCTTTGGAGCCATCCTCACCCCTTTATCTCATTTTATAGCAAGACAACTTGCACAGAGCCTTATTTCCTCTTTTTAATACGTCCACACAGAAAAAGAGAGGTTTGATAGTTGGATAAATCCAAGTTATTAGTGATACAGTCAGCATTCACAGGGGTGTTCTAGTGCTCTACAACTGTCTTTAAGAATTATAACAACATGGTGATAGCAGAGACCTCAATGCAGAAGCAGAAACACAGAGTCTCAAATGTGCTTGTACAGGTCATGCTACGCAGAGTCAGTCATGGCTTCTCTGTTCCTGCTGCTGCTGCCAAGATTAAATCTAGCATAAATAGCTACTGCTTATTCCTGCTGCAATCACACCTTCATTACTGTACAAAGAGATACCTAAAGGCTCTGGCTTAAAAAATAATTACTTCTGCAATTCATAGTAATGAAAGCCATCAGTTCATGCATCAAGGTGAACTATCTGCAAAGCAGAAAAAAATCCAAACCCACAAACCAAAAAAAGCCAACATCACATAATTAGTAATAATAGTACGAATTCATGAAATAATAATGTGAAGGACATTTAAACCGAGGGTATAACAGGCAGTAAAAATTGCTTAAACAAACTACCACCATCTGTTCTACTTTATGAATTGACTAGGTTGGCACCCACTGCATCTGTTACAACCCTAAAACTTATAAATACTAATATACTCCAAATCAAAATAATATTTATAAAAATTGAATGGAATCAAAGCTATTGAGAGATTAGAAAAGTAGAAGCTGAGAATATGTTCAATTTTACACAGAAAAGGATCCCCTTAGGAATGGATGAGAAACTTATAGGCAAGATTACATTTCCAAAACTTACACTGTGCATGCTTTGAGAAAAAAAGTAATTTTGAAGATTTTTTTATGGTTTATACTACTTTGAAAACATTGAAATGAAAATGTATCTAGTGAGATGTTTCGTGAGTTTTATCAATGTTTGTTACAAATGATTAGATATTTTAGAATAACATACATGCTTCACATATTCTATGATTAAATGAATTCCATTAGTTAAATGAAATTTTATACAGAAATTGAATTTAAGAAATTATGAGTCAATTTTAATGAAACAGTTATTGATAACTACCATATCAAATGGTTACAGTCACCAGATTCAGGCAACTTTTGAGACATGAATGGTAATTCAACAAATTATTGTCTTCTTTTGTAACTAACCTGGATGGAAGTGTTTTGCTGGAGTTAGTATCACAGAATCTTAGGGGTTGGAAGGGACCTCAAAAGATCATCTAGTCCAACCCCTCTGCCAGAGCAGGATCACCTAGAGCACATCACACAGGAACATGACCAGGCGGGTTTTGAATGTCTTCAGCAAAGGTGACTCCACAACCTCTCTGGGCAGCCTGTTCCAGTGCTCTGTCACTCTCACAGTAAAGACGTTTTTTCTGATGTTTACATGGAACTTCCGATGTTCCAGTTTGCACCCTTTGCCCCTTGTCCTATCACTGGACATCACTGAAAAAAGCCTGGCTCAGTCCTCCTGACAAGCATCGTTAACATGCTTGTAAACACTGATGAGTAGTGTGAGACAGACTCATTTGCCCAGCAGTTTCATCTGCCAACCTGGCTCTGCTTGTCACATGATCTGTTTATAGGGCTATTGGCATATTAAAGATTTTCCTGTGGGGTCTCAGGTTGTTTTTCCCCAGAAAGCAATACAGCTGGGTGAAAGCAGAAAGAACCAAAAAAGAGTCAACATGAAAACATAGAGGTTTTTCAGCCTAGGTCTTTATAACAGTGTTAGCTTTTCAACGTTGTCTCTCAGAACAAATAGTGAGTGGAAAATTAAGCCCAGCTGTAACTGATTTGGCTAATGTAGTGTCACAACTACTTTTTAACTGGCCAGTGCACTCCAGATGGTCTGTTGAGGATGAGATTCAGAGATACAAAATGATCCTTTAAAGCATTGAGGATTTCTGAGACCACAGACTCTCAAACTGAGGTGTGAGGTGTAATTTTTGTTGTGATCTCAGCTAAAAATTCAATTGCAAAAGAGGGTCTTGCAACCAAAAATTGGAAGATGCAGCTGGACCTGCAGGCAAGATACACAGGAAGAATATGGAGCTCTTGGCGTGAGTCCAAAGAAGGGCCACAAAGATGATAAGAGGTCTGGAGCACCTCTGCTATGAAGACAGGCTGAGTTTGGGCTATTCAGCCTGAAGAAGAGAAGGCTCCAGGGAGAACTTATAGTGGCCTTTTGGTATCTGAAGGGGCTACAGGAAAGCTGGGGAGGGAATGTTTACAAGGACTTGTAGTCAGAGGACAAGAGGTAATGGTTTAAAACTGTCAGAGGGAAGATTTAGGTTAGACATTTGGAGGAAATTCTTTAGTGTGAGGGTGATGAGGTACTGGAACAGATTGCCCAGGGAAGTCATGGATGATTTCAGAAACTGCTTTCTTACACTGTAGGCTATCTCTCACTTGCACTGTCTCTGTGCTTCTTGGGTTTTCATCCTCCTTGAAACAGCTTAACAATTTACTTGGTCTCTGTATTTGGGAAAGGTAGTATCGAAGTTTTCCTCCTGTATATATTTTTACTGCCTTTCCAAGAGCTTCTACAGCCTTTCATTCACCTTTATAACTACAGTCCACTTTATTATAAAGATTAAAAATGGCCTGCATAGGTCTATCTGATGAAAAGTTGCCATCGTCTCCACTTCCTTGCATCCCTAAATGCACAGACATCAGTGTGGTGAGAGAAAGGTCCCTCCTACAGTCTAAAACCCATGCAGGTGTACAGCAGAAGCCCTGACTCAAAAGCACTAGAATTGTATTCAGATGGGAAAGAAGGAACTTATTTAGCCTTTTGTTCACTGATCTTGATCAGAAACCGAGTGACTTTGGAGCTACCCTGAAGAGCCTTTGATTGCTGTGGAAACTCCCAGAGCAACTTTCAACACCTGGTTGTAAGACACTGACTGCTGCAGGTAGGTTTGCAAGGAAAAGGAAATTCACTAGTTATTTATTTCCAGTCTTAAAGAGGAATTTTCTTTTACAGTTTTCCTTCTGGAAGGAGAGGGTCCCTGTTGCTATATTGAGCCTTGCATGCTCACAACACCCTTGTGCATTAAAAGTCTTTGCAGAGGCGGCAGTGGTACCCAAGTAGAGGAACCCTGAACTCCCTCCTGTTGCTGCTGCAGCCAGGCATGCACTGGTTTATTCAAATTAGAGCAGACAGTGAGCTACTAATGAGATAATTTACGTCTCACTTTGTTCAGCTGATGTTTGTAGCAAAAAGAAGCAATGAAACTATACAGGGAAAATGATAAGAAAAAAAGAAAAGCAGAGAAGAGCAGAAAAACAAACTGAAAGTGAAACTGTGACCAAGGAACCGACTGACTTTAATACATGTACCAAAACTTCTGGTATATTTTCTGGGCTTCTAAGAGTAACAGAATGGTATCTTGTTCCTAAAGCAAACATCATTCCGAGGCTGTTCGTTTTCATATTTAGTCATATCACAGCAAAGCTAAAAGGGTGTCAATCACGCTCAGTACATCTGACTGGGAGAGTGCTTCCTTCACAGCTGTACCTGGCAGAATCCCACTCCTTATTTATTACATTTTTAGTAAGGCATGCTATCTTCTTCATGTGTGAGAAACTGTAATGCATCTTTCACATTTAAAGTGCCCTCTGAAGCTTTCTGCCTTGCAACCTCCTGCCTACTCTCACCACTACCACTAAATTTTTTATATTGTCTTGAGCATCTCTGAAAGAATTGTAAATTCCAGATAGAACATGATTAATTTAGCACTGTCGTCTCCTACAATATAGTGTACAGCTGTCCATCCTTCTTCAGAGGGGCTACATCTTATCTCAGCTCTTAGGGAAAATCTAAGTTAAGGCAAAGGCTGAAGTCACTCATGTGTGCTACTTTAAAAATTAATTTTTGCTGACAGCACCACAGAGTCGAAAGCACATCGTTGCATTATGAAAGCCAGAACAGAGATTAAAATATAAGTGTATTTTTGTTATTCCAGGAAAGAGAATCTTTTTCTCCTTCTACATTACTCATTTTCCCAAAGGATTCTATGTTCTTCCGTATTTGAGGAGTAAAATTCGAAACATCAGTCTCCTTCCCATTTGCTAAGGATTTCTGCTTCTTGTTGAGTTTAACTCCTTATACTTGCTATCTTCTTTATAAGATGCCAGTGAAGTTTCATGATGGGTAATTTGGGTGAGGGAGATGAAGGACAATTTGGAGACACTAACATTTTTTTCAGTGTGTCTTATTTTCAACAAAGGATTTAATTTGAGATGAATCCTTTTTGGTTTCTAAAAGCTTAAAATGGTGCCATTTCATGCATTGAAAACAATTCTTAATCCTAAAATTTACTTTTATTTTAACTTTGAAACTTGTAAAATGTTCAGAATTTGAAAAAAATTGTTATTGTTTTTTTACTGAACTTTACATTTTTTTTCAACTTTTTGACTCTCTGGGGATACAATACTCTCTTAGCTTGATCTATAGCAAGTATTTTGTTGTAATTTTTAAAACCAGGGTAAATCCGAAATCTGTATTTGCCTGGGTTTATTTTCCTTTTCTCTCCCTGATATTATCAGGAGCTGAAGAAAGAACAGTGGGGAAATTTAGATGTTTTCTGTGCTGGAGCTGCTTCCCCAAACCTACATATGTTCAAACTGGTATGAAGTGTGGCAGAGCAGGCTCTACCATTCCTTGTTTGCTGCTCTCTGAAGCAGGGTGACCTATGTTCACTATTTTCCAGCTAACCAATGAGGTTTAGTGGATGCTTCTGAATCAGATCAAAGGTGACAAGGAACAGGGACAAGCTGAGCAGCAGCCTTGCTAATCCAGCAATCCCTTTTAACATGACAAACATTAGGCAAGAGTCTGTTTTTTCTCACAGTGACCAAACTTACAACAAGGCTTTGCGACAACTTGGAAGCGTGTCCCTTTCAGGACACTACAGTGAAAAACAGCCCTTTGAAAATATGTTTGAAGGCAGGGAGTGGTGTGCCATTAAGCTGAGCTCCTCACAATACCTCTATCAAAGGGAACAGTTAGAACACCAACAAGACAGTGCTGTGATAGCTTAACATAACTGCATAGACTCTCCATGCTGCAGTTGGACTTGTCAAGGGACATTAAAAGAGGTAGCCTGGGATAAGAGATTCTATGTGTGACTCAATTGCAGAAAAGGACAAAGTAAGGAGTCAGAATGCTTTTGATGAATAAAAGTGACGTTCAATATATGTAAACATCTAGAAAATTAGTTGGATTTTTTAGCAGCAACAAAAAAAATAATCTAGGGTTTATAATGGATCACAAATTAAGGTGACTGAAAATATTACGCTTCCAGAAATGCAAATTCCACAATGTAGTATATCAATAGGACATAGCTTTCAAGACACATGAATATGTCCTGCTGGTCATGACAGTCTTGACAAGGTCTCTGCTGTAAACTTTATGCCATTCTGGTACCTTATTTCAAGGCAGATGTGAGCTAAAGCAAGAAAGTCTAGTGACTTAAAAGAACAAGAGACTTAAAAAACTTTATGATGTTAACAATTGGGATTGTTTAGTCTAAATAGCTAAAGGTTCAAGTGGGAAAATGGTAGAAGTTTCCAAGCATAAGAATTCTATTCTCATAAATTTATTTTCAAAGAGGAAAAAATGTCCACCCTTTTTAACATTCGTGTAACCAGGAAAAGAAGAAATGCACTGAAATTAGGATTCATGTTAGATAATGTAAAAACTTTTAACAGTAAGAGACTCTGAAGCGCTGGGATAGTCTGTGTGCATCAACTAAGGATTATTTCTCGTTGCAGAGCATATTAGAGAAACAGAGATCAAGAGTTATGTGAACAGAGCTGTTTCCATACTGTAACAGTACAGTAAATCTCTAGGACCTTTTCCTAGCTACTTTTAATTATCTTAACAAGGGCCCATGAGGCAGACTGTGAAAATTAGGCTTTAGGATTTAATATCACTTTGTGCTTCTTCTAGTAGGTGCATGAACAGGCCAAAGGTGTCTGGAAAAAGTCTACTGACAGAAAGTTTATAATGGTATTTTGAATGACGTTCTTTTGCATTTTTTTCTAAAATGCACATCTGATTGTGTATCTATGTCTAATGGATAAAAAAATGATCTATGGACAAAAAAAACCCAACAGACCACTAAAAAAGTTTTTGCTATGTATTTGAACCAGAATACACTAGGTAGCACACACATAGGAGAACAGCTCAGCAATAAAGGCCTCATTTTTATTTTTTTTTAGGAAGCTTTGAACAAAGAATCCAGATAGCTTGAAACAACCTGTTCTGATAAAGTGTCCTTCTGGTAGATGCTTGTTATTGCACAGCCACATGGCTCCTTCTGCAGTCCATGTATGAATGTCTTCCAAACCAAGACATACAGGAAAGAAACAACTTGAGCCAGAATTACTAGGGATAAAAACTTGCATTGTGCAGATATGGAGCAATAAGCACACAGCTTGCATGCTGATCTCTGTGACAATTGCGCTATGTTGGGAATACACAGAAATTAAAACATAAGAGAGAAGAACATTTTGAAAGAAGTTTGAAACTTTTACTAATTAGCTTTTGGAGACTCTGAAGGACAGTTCCTTTCAGAGAGCTAAGATCTCAATGGAAGACTTAGAACACCGATTGTAGATAAAGCTCACAGAAATAAAGAGAACATCAGAGATCTCTCTGAAGTAATTCCATTAGAAGAATTATTGGAAACTACAGCTGCTTCTTGTGGATAAATAAATTTTTTAGTGTGAATGTAGCGAGATACTGGAACAGGTTGCCTGGGCAAGCTGTAGGTACCCCCTCCCTGAAAGTGTTCAAGACCAGGCTGGATGGGTCCTTGTGCAACCTGGTGTGGTGGGACGTGTCCCTTCCAATGGCAGGGGGGGGTGAAACTACACGATCTTTAAGTTCTCTTCCAACCTTAACCAGTCTATGATTCTCTGATTTTTTTTCTCCTAATAATAATTGTCCACAAAAATATATTGGATTGTTTCATAAGAACTTTATTATTTTGCCCAAATACCAACATGATTTAAGAGCCTAACTCTCATCTGCAAATGCAGTGAAAAATCATAATTAAAAAAAATAGTCTCAGCTTCTTATAAGCTCATCAGGCCATACTTTGCACTTATTTGATTAAGATTCAGAGGGTGATACAGAGATTTGCCTATGGAAAGACATCAGTTATTATAGTTAGTATTTTGAAGATCTGTTTGAGTTCTGAATTTTACCTCTAAATTGACAATAAGACTTTAAGAAGTACATAATGAAAGTCAAAGGCCCACACTTAACTTTCACTTGCCCGAGGGATCATTTTTTCATCAGGAAGCAGCAACGTATAATTGTTTGAAATAACTGTATTGCTGCAGTGATTATAGTTTCCATGTTGGATGTGTAACTATTGGAAAAAGAGAAGGGATTCAAAACATGAAAAAATAGTAAAACTAATGGGATAAGTGTGAATGACAGATTTTTTTAAGTCTGCCAAGTAAGTGGAAAAAAAAGGATATAAGAAAATAAGAAAGTATTTTATTTTTCTTTAGGCTAAAATACAAAACCAAGAAATTTCCTTCTAGTAGACTTGAAAAGATTTTTGACTGAGAATATGCAAATTAAGGAAACAAAAGATTTCATCCTAAAAACAGTGAAATGAAAACATCTCACTCAATTATTTACTGACTGCCTCATTTTTCTATTTATTTGCATCATAGCTACTTAACAAATTCACAAGCAGCTATGCTGTGTATTGAACTACTATTTTTACTGGTGTTTTGCAAAGCGACAAATTAAGGTAACATATTCCTAAATTTCTGGCCATAAATTTGTTAACACTAATGTGAACAGTTTTTATTACCTCACAAAAAAATTTAGTCTATCGCTTTCCTTGCAAAGACTAGCTTTAAATATAGCTCCCCTGAAAGTCAATAAGACTTAGAGTCTATGTCGCTACATCATTTTAGTAAATTGCCCTCTAACCTCCTCCTCCTGCTCATACATGTGTGTACAGGTTTCTCTATACTGCATGTATTCTAAATATACTAATATTAAAGCAGCATTATGGAAAAGGAAAAGAGAAGAAAATTCTGAGATTTAATTATCATATATTTGAGCTTTGAAAAGACTTAAATACACAAATGAGAGGAAACTGCTACCACAAGCACCTCAGTGTTAACTTGTAGGATCATTTTTATGTAGCTGTCTACAACCCCATGCTCCCATTCTTCTCCCTGGGTAAACAACTGCACAAGAGAAATAGCAGCATTTTACCCACTGAGTATGTGATTTCGCATACTCCAAAGAAAATATTATAAACGACAAATTATCTAGAGCGAATTAAGAATAGTATTTCCACATTTTTCTGCTTGGCTAAGCTCATATTGCTTCTTTGGGAATAAGCTATCAGTTTTAACATTTCCTTTGCCTTATTCCCCTAGCACAGCATCACTCATCTTTTACATTTTCTGCTGTTTTATCTCCTTGAGAAAGAGGTGTAAGTTAATTTTGCTCTTGGGATAGAGATGTACAAGAAGCAAAATTTCCAAACTTCCGATTAATGACTGGAGGCAACAAAAGGATTCTCTTTGTCCCAAGATTAAAGGACTTTTGCATGATAAGTGTTGCTTTCAGGCTCTTGGAA
Source organism: Apus apus (assembly GCF_020740795.1). Lineage (NCBI taxonomy): Eukaryota > Metazoa > Chordata > Aves > Apodiformes > Apodidae > Apus > Apus apus. The sequence goes on along the minus strand of NC_067282.1, from coordinate 44,739,513 downwards.
TTTGCACTTGAAGCTTATAATTTAAAACATTGGCACCAAATAGGTTGGTTGAAAGAGAAAGGCCTGCACCACTTCCCCACAAGTTCCTTGAATGCATGAAGAAATTCCTCAATGTCTGCAGAAAAGTAGGGTGTCACTTTTTCCACATTTGCCACTTTTGTTTGTCTTCTGTTCCATGGGGGAGAGGGGGGTTGTCAAAACACATAGTGCAGCAAAAACTGTTTGGTACCTCCTAAATTTCCAGATTCATTCCCTTCTGTCTTCCTTTCCATTAATAATGTTTCTTTGGATGACAGAGGCACAGAGGAAAAGTTGGCACAAACACAGAGTTTGGAGGAGGGAGATTCTCACCACTGCAGGGCTGGATTATTCTTGCTTAAGTACAATATTCTGTAAGGAATAGGTCACAATGCCTTTTTGCTCTTCTGCTTATCTCCTCGGATACTTTCCTAAGGTTTTCCCTTGATTGCTGACTCACATGACTGGTGCAGCAAGGTGTGAGTTATTTCCCTAGTTCCTTCTGTCCATACACCTTTGTTTGCAATTGGGGGTGCCAGGGGCCACAGTGTTTTGGCCTCTTTCTCCGTTCAGCAAGTCCTTTCACACCAGCAGAAGTATGTTCAAGCTGCATGATCCTAGCTGGACCTATGCTGGATCCAGGACTGATGATTTTCTGTTATCTGTCTCTCTAACTTCTCCTATTCTCTCTCTTTCTTCCTTCCTACAAATCGGAAGTAGTGCAAGGCCTGCCATGTTTTTTACTAGGCCACAGAACTTGAACATACATGTATTGTGAATTTTGTAACCAAAATATCAGCCTTTATGATTGCTCAGCCTAATCATATATAATAATCAAAGTATCAGTATTCCTTCTATAGTTCTAGTTAAAGCTAATAATACTCAACTACAGATCTTAAGGGTTGTTTCACCTTAATTCAATCAAGGGGTATCTGACCAACAAGCATTTCCTCGGACTGTTACATTTTAATCTCCCTTCCTGGAAGGGCCATATCTGAGACCAAGGTTGGATCCAGCTACACCTAGACTGCTCTCAGAGGAGTTCAGAAAGCAAGGGAATCCAATCTGAATCTCCCTGGGATGCACAGTCTGGGTTGTGACAAAGGGGCCACAGCCCTTTGGCCTCTTCTCCCATTGAACAAGTCCTTTCACACACTAGCAAAAGTACCCCTCATTTTCAGGCCCTGGGCAGGAGGCAGGGATATTAAGACAGAGCCACATCAGGTCTCAGCATATTTCTAGCACAGCAAAGTGTCAGAAGAGGACTTTTTTGGTTTGATTTCAGTCACAAGAACTGTGACTCTCACGCAAGGCACCATCTCTCAGTCTGAGCAACTGGAAAATGCTACAAGGAGATGATTTTGCTAAGCTCATATTTAAAAAATGAGTCTGTGTGTAATAGCTTTCAACTTGCTGCTGGAGGAAATGCAGGGGCTCTGAGTGGGTAGAAAGGAGAAATTAAAACCACAGACTGTAGGCGCTGTGCCAGGAGAGGCTGCCCTTCCTTGACATGGGTCCATTATCACTGTGGCAGTCTCTGAAAGCCTTCATTTCACTCCCAAGTGTTAGGTATGAGTTGACTTTAAGGACTTCTTCACTTCCTCCTGTGTTTCAGGAGTAGTCCGTGCCTTTTCACCATCTGGATGAGGCTGCAAGTGAGAGTGTCAGGATTTTATCTGATGGTTCTTGTGAGAAGCATGTGCTAGATAACAACCACCTCATTCCCAAGGGACCTCTCCTTGTTAGGTATGGAGCTACTACATATTTTATGTCTTCAACTCTGTAACAGAACCTGTTGTGATGACAATATCTAACATATTCACTGAAGAATTTAATAAAAACCAGTTTATACTTACCATTCAGAATAATGACAATGCAATAGAGATGTGAGAGAAGGTTACACACACAGACTATTTTATTTTTATATTATCTGTATGCAAAACAGAGCTTGCCACATACCTGCCACAACAAACAGACATTTCTCTGCAGGCAACCCAGAAAGAAACTCCAGAAACATGAGGAAAGCTGAAAATGCTGTTGGAAATTTTTCCGTGTCTCTCAATGGGATATGGAAAAAAAATGTGGAAAATTTTATGTGATATTTAGGTTAGTGGGGAGTACAGGATGGGTACTTAGTGGTGTTCCCTGTGAAGTTTTGGTGATGGCCAATAAAACCACACTGTATTATACATGACAGGTTATATATTAAAGTATCCTGAAAAACTTTTAAGAAAGAAGTCAAGAGAAAAATAAACATATCCCCATTGCTTAAAATTGACACTACAAGGTACTTTCTGTAAGAACGTTTGCTGAAGCAAAATGATTAATTTTGCATAGTTATGTGTCTTTTTAAGAGAAAAAGAAACCTGTCTCTCTGATGAGCAAAGAAAGCCATTTCTGTAACTGCAGATGTGGAATGGTACTTTCAGACCAGACACTACCATACGTGAAACTGCTTGTGGTACACAGTGGGGGAGAGTTACTGCAGTTAGTTAATATGTAACATTTAATTTCTTTAACAAAAAAGTTTGTGTAATTGAAATTTCTGTACAGTGCCTAATGTTCTAATACAAAGGAATTTTAGCATTTGTTTAAAATGGTCTGTGGTGAGATGATGGATTTATGCAGAGAACAAAGTAGAGGTGTCTGTGAGCAGCCAGCTTTGCACAGTTTTCTCCTCTGAAAAGGTGTGGCAACACAGTCTCTTTTTTAAAATAATTTTTTGATGGCTATTCAGCAAAAAGAAGCACCTCACACAACCATCTAACCTCTCCTCACTAAAAGAGTCAATAGATTAAATGGTACTAGTTTCAGCCAAACTGAGACTGTGTCTTCTCAAAACACATTTGACCTCTTTGATCTAAAGGAATTGTTCAGAAATGTGTTTCTCCCCCCAAACTTTGAATAGAATGAAAACATGAAAACATTTTTGCATCCAAAATGCAATCACAAGAGGAAGTAATTTATGAGCTGTTATACGTTAGACACTTCATTTCAGCCTGAGAAGTTCAAGTCATCTTTTTTGGCTCTAGGTTTTAAGAAGTTTAGAGGTTTAACCATGAATTAGATAAGATTATTTAAAATCAGTCTCACCACAGGAAGAATTAGGGAGTACTGCCTGTGAGACTGAGGAAACTGCTACTACACATAGAAAGATTTTCCCATTACTATATGAAAGTCACTGTCTTCAATTCGGCCCCCTAAACTGCATCTGTATATTAGGTGCATGGTGTTGCTATCCTCCAAAAGAGTACTTAAAGTCTGGTATAGTCAGTAGAAAAAAGCAGATAATCTGGGGTCTTCTAGACAAATATGCATTTGGCTTGGGCACCAAAAGTAAATTCTCCTTGTGGAACTTTCAATTGCTTTTTTGTGTGTGTAGACAGAGAACTTCTGTACCTCTTAAAGTCCTGCTTCCCTGAGCATGAACAATTTAGATGCAAATCAAGTATCCCAGCTCATCCAGAGAGACCAGGGCCCATCCTTGCCCTCTAGAAGCAAACATGGAACAATTCTAGAGCTGTTTCTTCCAGGTGCAGTAAAAAGAAGGGAAGCTTAACATCTACTGCCTGTCACATCACAGTCAACCCAAAGGTCACCTGTGCTGCCCAGCTGCTGCTTCTGCTTCTGATTTAAATAAGGTCTTGTAAGCTTGTTTCTAAAATTAAGCAGAAATCACAGTCTAGTGTTCTAGATAAATTATTTTTTTTTCATTTCTTGCCTTTACAAGCCTTTAAAAACCACAGAGTGGTCTCTCTGCATAAGTAAAAATCTGTAAATAATGGGGCCAAAGTTTTCAAAAACCCTAAGGCTGTGTTTGGATATTGGCTTGAATTCCCCAAATGCTTGGTTATCCTGAACTGGCACAAAATACAGATTGGAGGGCTTAACTTTAAGTACCTTACAAAAAATCTTGACCAAAGACCATATGCCAAGAATCATATAATTTAGAAAAACAAACATTGCCTGAATAAAATCCTGAAGTGAGGAAGGGCCTGCAATGCTGCATCTCTTATGTGCATGGACAAGTAATGTCTTAGAAAGGATCTACAGAAAAATACATACCTAAAGAATGCAAAACCCACCTCTGTGATGTTACTGAGAAGCTTAACATCAAGTTATATTCTGAGGTAGCTAATCATTCCTTGTGCCAAGTGATTATTGAAAGATCAGCTGGATCAGTTGTCCAACATGTCTCACTGAGATGATGGCAGACATAACCTTGATCAGACCCAACAATTTCCAACCCCACTGCTGTCAATATTTAGCATCTTCATTCCCACTTTCTAGTCACTTGTACTACTTAGCTGTGTCATGTGCTTTGAGTATCTATTGGTTTTGTAGTCTTACTCCAAGAGGATAAACACAGTTTTTCTTTGTGCATACCAAAATTTTCCCAAACCAAAATAATCCTGAGAAGAAGAATCAAGCTTGATCTAGTGTCTTACTGAAAACCCATGAACCCCCACACAGAAGAGGTGTCCTGAATACCCAACAATGAGAAAATCTTAAAATGGTGTTACATTTAGTAATACATCTGTATTCAAACATACTAATATACTGTCCCATTCTGTAGTAAACGTGACTAGGTCCTTTTAAGAAATACAAATAGGTCAGATCATTAATTTTTCTTAAAAATAAATTTAAAAAATTAATTACCTGATTATGCTTGCAAATAAAATCTTGAAGAAGTAAAGCTGAAGACTAAAAAGAACAAAAAGCTTTTTTTTTTTTTTTTTTAGTAAGAAAAATGCTCATTATTTTACTGGCTGTGTTACAGTTTCATTTGCTTGCTTGAAATACTCAGACTGCCAGCATAATTTCATTGATAATTTCTCATGGTACTTATTTAGATTAAAAAAGGACAAAATAGTTTGCTTTACTGTTGTTGCAGCACTGGAGAGGTCCTTGGTGTGACTTAATTCAGAAGAGGTACTGCTTATCTTCAGTTCCTTCACTGAGAGCTATACTTCAAACTCTTGCTAGCATGTTTCTAGACCAGGTCCTAATTTCTGGGGAAACTGGAAAAATTCTGAATGTTACAGGAGATCTCTGTCCGTTTTCATCTCTAGAGGTCAGTGGATTTCAGGTAGCAGAAGAATGAGTAAGTTTAAGGTATGGCCTTCTGTGTATGGCAATAATTTTACAAAGGTAAAAGAAAAAAATCTATCCTCAATTTACAATACTCAGGGATGGCAAGAAAAGAGAATTAAGCAAATTATAATTTTGAAAGTAAAAGGCTGCCAAGCTACTGTATAAAAATATTATATAATATCAGACAGAGCAGCTTAGCAAACAGATTTTGTCCACTGTGATTTTTACTGCAGAGTGATCCCCCACAGACTTTTTGCCTATTTATCTTTGAATTCTTTAAGAGATTCTTCAGAGTTTTACATCTCTTTCCCCTGCTTGCTGTCTTTGAAGTCTGCCAGCAGTGGTCATAATTTTAGCTTAGTATACCAGGTCCTGCTGCAGCAACCAAGGCAGAATTATTTCATGTTATTACTATATACTAAATATTTTGATGATCGAACATCCTTCAGAATACTGTTTTGCAGGGGAAGAGAATCACAACACCTTAGCCTATTTTTGGAAAGGAAATACCACCACTGACCAGGTGACTTTAGAAGCTAATCTTTGAAAAATCCTCCCAGAATGTCATGCTCCAGGTCAGAAATCAAATCAGCAAATACAATACATTTGAGTCTTGCATTGCAGCTGTTGTTTGGCTCAGCAGAATTGATTTCAAACTAAGTGTTTAGTTTGCTTCTATCAGTATTACTCTTGCTCTGTCAATAGGTATTTAATTTCAGTTGTCTTTTCTCTTGTTTTGGTTCATGAATACCTGTCACAAGTAACTCTCTAGGTCCCTTGTTGGTCTTCTTCTGACTTAATGTAACATTACTGTCGATTTTAAAAGTTTACCTTCCAAGCTGAGGTTAGCAGCAAAACTTTCTTCTAACATCTTTCTCCCTCTCTCAATAATCTGAACTTGATGTGTTCATAAGGGATGTGCTATTCCCCACCCTGGAGTCATGGACTCTACATGGACTTGCACGAGTAAAGCACTTAAGTCTATGAGATCACTCTATATTATTATAATAGTATGTCTCACTTTTAAAAGTGTACAGTTTTATCTTCGGTGACAAAAAGAGATCTTTGAGTCTTCAATCTCAAGCCGTTTTTATGCCAGTCGCACCAAAAAAACTCCAGTGGTGCACTCTGCTTCAGCAGGTGGGTCAAGTTTGCTAGCAAACTGAACATTTTAAATCAAGACCATATCTTTTCCTCCTTAATTTTCTGTATATCTCTCAATAGAAGTTAAAGTGACCACAGGAAAGTATTGCCAAACATTTGACCTATGGCTGTTCCCTCTATTTAATGCAAAACTTTCTTTAGAAGTTTGAATTTCTACATCTGGTTTGAGTCTAAATAGACAGGGATGATGAGCCCAGTAGATAAAAGAGCATTTACCTGGGTGGTTATTTCACTTTGCAGGCTCATTAATCAACTAGGACAAACCTCATTCAACAAACAGGTGTTTAATTGAATAGGTTTTTTCATCCATCCAATTTATGTTAAAATACCCTGTGCTAATTAGTTCACAGTTACTCTCGAGTTCATTTACAATCAATTAATTTTCTTCATAAACATTGCTGATGTTTTTAGGTGAGAACTAAGCAACAAATAAAGAAACCATGGTATTTTGAACTGACCCAAGCTATTGTCAGGATGCTGTAAATGTTGAGGCAAAATACTAATCACATAATGACCAAAGAGAGCAAGAACAAGCTGAGCTAACAACACTGCTTTATTTGCAGAGAGGGGAAATGTTCTGCTGCATGGATCCCTTTTTTATTCCAGGCAGAGTTTGTAGCAGGGGGCAAGAAAATGAATTTGAATGGTTTATGAGAAGAAAGGCAACTAAAAGGGGTTTTGAGACCAAGGATGAACACAATCATAATCTTCAGTACATAAGTCTTGAATCAACTTTGAAATGGCAGGCGTCATTGTGGAAGACCTTGGAAAGAAATGACAATTAAAAAAAGCTTGTCATGCATAGAAAGGCCATATAAAGTGTATGTATATAAAGTTTGTAGGTGTCTACATTGGAGGCAGGAGCCCTCACACACAGATTTCCTGGCACCTTCTCCAAACCCCTACCTTGTAAATTCCATTCTTCCATTTTGTTCCACTGTGAAAATATTCTGTCTGATGGGATATCACTCATATCTCAGAGTTTTAAAAGGAAAATCAGTCAGCTACTGACAGAGAGGCCAGCTGCTGCTGAGTTCTGATTTTAAGGATTGGATGAGTTGAGTTTATTAAGTCACTGAAAATTATTTCCTTTTTAACACTGGGCAAAACTCCTAATACTTGATTTCAAATTGTTTTTAAGCACAAGCATGTGGGAAGGAGCTATTAAGTTACACAGTGGTAACCTGACTGCAGATTTCTTACCAAAACTATATTTTCAGACCTAGATTCCTTTTAGTTTTTAAGATGTCAGCCTGCGAATTACACATGGTAGAAAAATCAGTTCTTGATTGTGGTAATGACACCAGAACCCCAGATAAATATTAACTACCCTTAGTGGTGAACTAGTATAGTAAGCACTAACTGAAGAGCCATGTGCAGAAATGTAGAATATGAAAGCCTCTTGTGGTGGGTGGAGAGGAGTTAGAACATCAGAATGAATAGGTTTTAGCTCTTAACTTGATTTTAATTCAATAATCATGCTTTAAATGTAGCAGAAGAAATCAGTTTGAGATGTGAAGTTGCCTTAGGCAGAACACTAGGTGAGCAGAGAATGGGAAACAGGAATGCATGTCTTCAATGTCATCTTCACCTTAAGCTGTTTGAGACCCTGATCTTTGAGAATGAATGTATATGATGAGGACTTCAGAACTGTGAACTGGAATATAAAACTGAGAGAGATTAAATTGTTTTATGATACCAAGGTCCTCAGCTTAACACAGGCTTTTGGAGCTGCTTTTTCAGCTCTGTAAATAAGAAATTGTCTATGCCAAGAGACAAGGAGATGAGTCTTCTTTTCGAAGGAGCAGACAGCAGAAGCATCGGAAGCATCCTACTTCTTTCCTCTTCTGTGCAAATAAATATATTTTAAAATGCTGAACCTGATATGAAGTTTATTTCAATAATTAATGTAAGTGGTATGCACATGGAGTCTAGGAATTTCCACCACTTCTGAGCAGTGTCTGCAGAGAGATCCTGGAGCAGAAGAATCCTGTGCCCTTCAAACTGTCACAGATTTTTTCATACAGAATGCATTCTTTTGTTCTATCAGCATATTCGTGGAGATGCTAGAAAAATGTATAACGTAAAAAAACAACAAAAAAGAAAAAAAGTATAAAATCAACCTTTTTTATTTTGAAACTTAAGAATCCCCTCAAGTCTTGGCTGTTGCTTTTCCCCCCCTGTAACCCAGCTACTCTTTGATCTGTCTCTTCCTAAGTGGATAAATATATTTTAAATTATTGCTAGCCCTAGGGGAACTGAACTGGTGTTAGCTAGCAAGGAGATGCTTTTAGGAAATGTCACTAACGTAGGTGGTGAAAATGGCAAGAAACTGTTGAGTACTGCAACAGCTCAGCTAGATCTGAGCTAGACTTAGGGCTGAAATAAATGAGCTCAATATTTAGTGTCTTCTCTGGGATATTCAGCCACTGAAGCTCTCTGAAATGTCCTGACTTTGACTTCTTATTAGGAACAGAAGAAGAAGAACTTCCATATGCAACTTTTGGTTTAAAACACATAGGCTTACCAAAACTAATGCTTACAGATATGTGCAGCTTTGGAGCTGCATTCTCTAGTGCCATTTCACATCTGTAAAATAACAACAAACTATGAATGTTCTAATTTGTTGTGTAGTCATGTCAGTTGGGCTAGTTCTGAATAACTAGTGCCAATGTTTGAGTATAAAAAGAGCTGAACAAGTCCTTGGTTTGAAAGCAGAGGCAGACTTTCAGTGGCCTATGCAGGGACTTACCATATTACAAACAGTAAGAATGCATTTCTGGTCTCTGTAGAGTGAGTAAGACCTCCAGACTTGAAAGCCTGGGTATCTTATATGGTAAAAGAAGGAGGTAATGTTTCTGAAAACCAGTTAAGGGGCTGTAAGTCAGGAGCCTGGTCCTCTGCAGTGACCACAGGGGGATCTAAGGCATTTCTGTGGAGGAACTCAGTGTGTCTGTCACAGTCTGGAGGTACCTTTCAGGCATGGGCAGATCCAAAGTTGGTTTGAATGCATCTCATAGAGGCACCTTCACTTGCTGGAGTGCAGAAAGCTGAGGGAAGATACCACTCAGGGTGGAGAGGGGAGAGTTTCCTCCAAATAAAATGTATTAGTTGGTGAGGCTTCCCAGGAAGTAGCTTTTATCTCCTGCTTTTGTTGTTGATTATAGAAGAAGTGAACAACTCAGTGGTCCTTGAGGAAACTGCTTATTTATCAAGCTATCATCTCTCTATTTTTGGTCTCCTCATTTACAGTTGTAAATCCTGTATGCCTTTCTCCACACCAGTCAGAATCAGGGAGAAAGACAAAGACACATCCATATAAGATGACATCCTTCTTGTCCTGCGGTTGCATGTAACCTGGTTTACAGAAACTAGGTTTAAATATCAGTCAATAGGAGAAAATCCCCGGGATAGGAATAAAAAGTGGACACTACCATTGATTATGCTTTCTGAGATCAACACAGCAGTATTTCAGTAATTTAGACAGAATCTAATGAGACTGAATGACTCAAACCCTGTTAGGTGAAGTTCGACTGTCCTCAAGAGGAGGCATTGCTAGGCGCACATAATAAACTTTGATCAGGTGCCTAGGAAATATCATGGCCCGTGACATGAGCTCTGATTTTCAGATGCATTCAAAGGGCTGGATGTATGTGGAACAAGATAGTCAGCTATTCTGTGAGACTCAGAGAACATGATTAGTCTAATCTAATTTTTGATATCTGAAATGTAGATGACATCTGAGCCAGGCACTGGAGGCTCACTTTATAGATAATGGAAAGAGAAAAAAGCACTTATAGAGTTCAGTTATTCTGGTGTAGTTTAGGTATCCACCCTGTGGTAAGTTGACTCACACAGTCACACAGGCTGCTGCTATTCACCGATGAGACCGACTCAATGCAGACATCAGCACCAAGTACCTGGAGGAACTTTGAATTTTCTTTCATGCAATGTAACCAACACAACTGAGAAAAAGCTTAAGCTGAGTTTAGACTTGAACAGGGTTAAAAAATAAAAATGGAAGTTCTCAAAATTCTGACACAGGTAAGAATGTTTTTATAGATACAATCCCAAAATGTGCTTTTTGTAGTTAGTAAAATACAACAAACCCCTAATAGTAATTATTTATTATAGGCAATCATGTGCTATTTTTTTCTGTTTATTGCAAGAATTGAGGTTCTAAGCTTTTCTTTCCTTTGTTTCTTTAATAACACTTTGGATTTTTTCACCAATATGTAGTAGTCATAAAACTATCTTAAATATTAAGTGAAAAACAGTGTTCATTTTTCATTCAGTTCTACTAACAGTACTGGTAAATATGGCAACAGTTTTAAATCCCCCCTGGTTTTCTTGTAGGAAGAGATCACAGTAGGTTGAGGCTGGCAGTGTGGAGGACTGTTCATTTGATATACAAAATGTTTCATGAGCTAGACAGCTATGCCACCATTCCAGAGAACTGTTATATCTTCTTACAGATATTTTGTTCATGCAGTAAAATGAATGACTGATCTCTCTTGTAAAGCTTAGTTTGGCTATCTGAAGGGCTTTTTAATGGTCTACCAAATACTTCACCAGTTTTATTGAAAATAGATTGTGGTGATTCATCAATAATTAATTGGCATTTTCCAGTGATGATCAATCTACAATGATGTGATTTGGATTATTTGCTTAAAACAGTATTTCACTTATTGACAGTGTGTGGTTTCTGTCATTTTGATGTGTAGTGGCACAGTGCTTCAAAACAAAGGTAGCTGGAGCTGCCTGTAACAGAAAACAGGGATAAGAGCTATGTTCTGTTTGAAACCATGGGATAGTTTTCCTTGAGTTCATACAATGGATTCCTGGACATAATTAAACAGCATGTGGAATTCATAAGCTCACAAAGCTCCCTTCACAAAGCCATTGCCCTAAAATATGTAGTCCTAAAGATCTTTAATGAAATCCTCAGAGCAACAAGTAACTCCCATTCCCTACAAGTGGATTATTACAGTCTTCACAGCCTTGTGGAAGTTTTAATTGAAGGGTGCTACTTAAAGGGATGGTGTGGGATGACTCTAAGGTAAGATTGATCAGTACAGGCAGAATTTTATTACAAGTGTCAATTAGATTGAAAAGTGTTATAAAAAAGATCATTTGCATAGCTTTAGGGGACAAGGAGACACATTATTCTGAAATCTCCTTTGCTGATTGTTTAGTGATTCCCTAAGGGTAACAGGGAGGAAATATTCCCTCCTGCAAGAGGAGACAGTAGCCACTTTCTGACTGGCTTTGATTTAAAGCTCGTTAATGAGATATGTGCAGCTAATTAAGAGCAGAGAGAATTTAGCTAGACACCACAGTGGAGAACAGCATTTATCAGAGAGGATTGGACTATTGCCCTATGGAAGTTCAGTGCTGTGCTACCAGGAACGACTCGGTTCCAGTACTGCAAAGAAGGGCAATATAGCAAATAGCTAAAGCTGGTCGAAGGTACTTTTTTCCCTGTAGAAAAATAAGGTTGCTCTGACAATGCATTTTTTTAAATGAAGATTGTCATATTTTTGTTAATTTAACACAGTAAGGACAAGCCCTTCCTTTTCATTTTCACCCTTTTTTCCTCTGGAGGGGAGGAACAAATTAACAGACAGAAAGCCTTTGGCTATTGCAACTACATCTTTTTTGGTACTTGAGCTAGATCATGGGAGTGTCTACAATAGCAGTGTAGTTGGGAGCAGAAGCATTCTTCTGAAACAAATCTTTCTGCAACCCCCACTTCCCATACTTTCATTTCCATCACAGAAATGGAAATGTAATCACAGAAATGAGTGTGTATTAATTTTTTTTTCAGACTGAAGTGTGCCTGAAAGACATGTTCCAGGCATGCACCTTGTCTGCTCCAGTTGCTAAGGAGCGTCCAGGCTCTGGACCAGTCTAGAGCTAATCCAAAATAGAAAGCTTAAAAATAATTTTGTGATTTCAGCACCGTTTTGGTCTAACTGGCTCTTCTTTTTGGACTGCAGTACTTGCTAATGCAGGTATAACACGTCTACATAGCATGGTCACTCCTGGTGTGATTCATAACCACTGCAGCCAGTAGTGAAGTTTGACTTGCCCTATGACATTGGAGACACACCAGCACTGACCTTACACGTTGGACCCAGCTCATACAGAAAATCTACTCAATGTAGCATGATGAAGGCCAAGTGAGATACTACACAGTGTCTAAAAGGATACTGGGCACCTGTGTTTAGGCAATGCATTCCTGCTCACCATCTGGGAATTCATTCCCAGAATGCAGGCACCTAACCTTCAATAAATAAACATAGGAACTCTGTATTAACTTGTTGTTTGTATCCTGTTAAGCTCAATGGAAATAGATGGCCTATGTATGGTGTCATTTTTAGACATCCTGTCCTTGAACACCTCCAGGGATGGAGCCCCCACAACATCCCTGGGTGGCCAGTTCCAGCATCTCACCACACTTACACTAAAGAATTTATGCCTGATCTCTAACTTAAATATCTCTTCTTTCAGTTTACAACCATTACCCCTTGTCCTCTCACTGAAAGCCCCTGTAAAAAGTCCCTCCCCAGCTTTCTTGTAGGCCCCCTTCAGGTACTGGAAGGCCACTGTGAGGTCCCCCCAGAGCCTTCTCCAGGCTGAACAACCCCAACTCCCTCAGCCTGTCCTCATAAGAGAGGTGCTCCAACCTTCTGATCATTTTGTGGCCCTTCTCTGGACACGTTCCAGCAGGTCTACATCTTTCTTGTGCTGGGGGCACCAGAGCTGGACGCAGTATTCTAGGTGAGGTCTCACCAGGGCAGAGCAGAACAGCAGAATCACCTCTCTTGATCTGCTGGCCACACTTCTTTTGATACAGCCAAGGATGGAGTTGGCCTTCTGGGCTGCAACTGCACATCGGTGGCTCATGTCCAGCTTTTGATCCATTAGTACCCCCGGTGTTTTGTTTTGTTTTGTTTTGTTTAATTACAAATTTTTCTGTGCAGGTCCACGTTGGGGTTGGGGACACACACACAGAGGGGGAGCATTTCTGCTCTGCTGGGGTCTCTTCACATGGGCTTGGGGGAACTGGGGGGCAGCACCGGTGGGTTGGAAGAGGGGTGGGGGCGTCCGGTCCTTACGCGCCTCCCGCGAGCGGTTCCGAACCACTCACTGTGGATGGCGCAGCTGGTGCAGTCATGGAGCTTCACGTACTGCTTGAGCGGGATGTAGGAGGGAAATTACATCCAGAGATCTATCTTAGAACTTCTCCAATGCCATATGTATTCAACTGTTTGTTGAATTTCAAATTTTATTTTACTAATTTTTCAGGGGGCAGATTGCAGATTATGGTAAATGCCTTTTTATGGGGTTTGGTTTTTTTTTGTTGTTGTTTTTTTTTTTTTTCAGAAGAAACTGTTTATTATCAATATCTGCAGTTTCTAAATTGTACTTTTGGCTACTTACCTAATCTTATGCAGTCATTTCTTTGTCATGTGTACTGAAAAATCTGAAACTATATAAAAAAATTAGCTGAAATAAATTAGAAGTGCATTATTTGATGCATTATAGGTAGAAGAGGGACATAACCATAATGTGTGCTGTTCCTATGTACAGTTCTCTCTTTTCTGCCATTTCTAGCTAACAAACTTACAGGTGTTAATGGAGTTCTGGGTATTCTTCCTTCAGTGCATCACTTTGTACAATTAATTTTTAAACCATTTTCTTTGCTACAATCTCCAGAGTAATTTACCTGTTTCTATAATGTATTTCAGCATTTCTTTTTACAGTTGAGTAATGCAACTGCATGTCACCAAGAAATGTAATTTAAATATAGCTATATTGCTGGCCTAACTCAGATATTACAATGCTAAATAAGTTTGGTTTCAGATATTTAAGAAAGCCCATTAGGTACCTCCTAAGTCAAATAAAACTCCTTGAGTTGGCTCTATTTTATCAAATATCATATCATAACAAAAATATCGTATTTTTGTTATCTCTGTGAAAACTTTCTCTTTAGTCCAGTTTTCTCCTAGTAAGGGGCATAGTAAGAAAATCAGTAGCTACTTAACAGTATTTTCCCCTCTTAAGTTTACATTGCTTTTCTCTCAAGCACAGCAGCTCCTTCAGCTTGACAGGTTCATGGAAAATATTGTTTTCATAGCATAGTTCATGTAGGTATCTTGTCAGCTCAGCATGACTTGCTTGTGGTCAAAATGAACCTGCAGTTCTGAGAAACTACAACTTAGTTCTGCACATTCTCTTGCTGTTGATTTTGATCATTGACTATAGTGTAATGTAGACTTCAATGTCTGGTTTTGTAGATGTGGAACTGTGTGGCTTTGTGCATGGAAATTAACTTCAGAATCACAAAGTAATGAAATCACAGAAGTGTTGGAAGATCCTCTAGGCCAACCTCCTGCTTGAAGCGGGACTGTGGTCAATGCTGGATAAGGCCAGACCTGGCTCTGTCTAGTTTTTGGTGGATGCAGTTTCTGATGTATTGTTTTGAGTGCTTTAACATTCAAGAAAATAAAAAACAAATGGGTCACAAGTAAGGGTGATGTGAAATTCAGATTTGCATTTGAATGAATATTCGCATATCTCTTTCATATTATTCCCCCAGGCCATGGAAAGTACAGACACGGATTACTGAGAACTCTCTAGACTGGCTGATTGGTATGGTTTGTATTTGCCATGTAAATGTATAATTTTTAATACTGTGTCTATACAAATATAATACTGATTGACAAACTTACCCAGAAACAGTCATCTCCTAGGAGGAGGAAGTCATTAACATTTTAAAAAGCAAAATCCTAAAGGAAAGCTGTTCAGACACTGCAAAGGAAGGCAGTACTTTGAAATGTGCACAGGTAGGAGCAGTCAATATTAAGGATTCCTTTGTTTTTATTGGAACAAAATTCAAGGATTTTTATTATTATTTTTTCTTTCCATAAGAGAAACACTTGATATGCAAACTAGAAGAATTCAAAAAGAACTGAGGAATAATTAATTTTATGATGTATATTGGAACAGAAAAACAGAATTGTAAATTGCATATTTAAATTTTTAAAAATGAGAAAATGTACAACATGTTAAAGAAGCCCTTAGCATTGGAGCTCCACAGAGGACTATAAAGGGGAAGGACACTAGCTCTGAATATAGCCTGCTTACTCACAAGCTTCCAGAGAGCAATTCCCTAAGTCAAACAATATGCTGCTGTTCAGGGGAAAAAAAAAAACCAAAACAATACACCATCTATTAGGTAAGATTTTTTACCTAGGTAACTTATAGAACAAAAAAGGTATCAGTTGAGGTAGTTACCATTTATCATAGTGCCCTGCCCCAAAGAATGAAAAAGTATTTTCCATTTTAATGAGCAGTTGTAAAGAGGCTGTTAGTTCATACAGCATCAAGGAGAGAATTGCTGATGGCATGAGCAGGAAGTATAGTGAGTTTTGTTTGTATTAACAAAGTTTTCTGCATCTTCCAGCTTCTTTTTCACTCTCTTGTTAGAAAGGGTCCCTTCACCTTTCTTGATATCCTCATTCTGCTTTGTCTATATACCATTCTTTTATTTTGGCTTTTTGATTCCATTCAAGCTTCCTCTTTTCAGTGTTTCTTTTCCCATTCATTGGTTCCTCTCCTACTGGATAAAAAGGGTGACATCTTCTCAAAGGACAGCCCAGGTACTATTAATTTTAAAACAATAGGGTTTGTAGTCACCTTACCTAGATTCTGCTTGTAAAAAATAAAAAAAAAAAAAAAAGGAAAAAAAAGAACAGCCTGACTGTTTTGATCAATCATATTGAGTGTTTTCATCTTCCTCAAAATACTGAGGAAGGATGATCAAGAGCCTATGAAAAGTGTTTGATTCTATCTGCTGCATGATCACAGAAACCTATAACTCACCTATCATTTATTTCAAGACTTGTAACTAACCTGCAAAATTGCAACTCTGTGAGGCTGCAGAAGCTGGTTCTTCACTTCACTGCAGCCCATTTGAAGCAGAACATGAATGCCTGTAGCATATTGAACTGGCTTGCTTCCTATTAACACTGCCAACAGAGAGCTCCCTGTGAGATTCCTGAGCTACAGAATGATTGACTGGAACTTACTCTCTGCTGGAAGGGGATTAAATGATGTCTGCAAGATCCAATTCCTTTCCAAAAGCAGGAGGTGATTCGGGGAGCCTCCCACACTAGACCTTGGTGGGCTGGCTGGTGACAAGTAGAGCAATGCTTAAAAGGTAATGTAGGCTTTAATTGAAGGCAAGCTGTCATCCTTTAGTTCAGCTTTGCCAGAAGCTGTTTTGAAATGCACCAACCTGGGGAACTAGAAATGCAATTTTTAGAAGGCAACTTCATCTCTTTTTCTCTCTAGGGCTGTAGTACTAGGACTTCTCCTTCATTTCCAGTGAAACTTACAGATAAGGTTGATAATTCTGCTTCTTGGTCCTGCCTGAGACTTAATACATTTCCTAAAGTCACAGTCTTCTTCTCAGATGCTCTCTGAAGGTGCAATTCTACTTCATGATTTCACTAGCAGGAAGGGAGTTTCCAGGGCTGAGCTATTTGCTCTTCTCCTTCACTTGGCACAAGTAATTTCCTGTGCAGCAGTACTTGCTCTGCTGCTTATGCAGTCGTGACCTAAAATTGGTCACTGTAGTGTTTGACAAATCTTCAAAAAACAGAGAAGATGCCAAAGATGATCTCCCAGCAATGATGACTAGCAGACACATTCAATATTATTTATCACCTACGATATTCTAGGCCTAGCACACCAAAAGCAGATCTTGCCAGCCGTGTGCTGGTTCCAGAGTCTTAGGGGTAGTTATAAATTTTTGGACCCATTTATGCTTATGGCTTCAGCCTTTCCCCCCCCACCTTCTCTGTTCTTCTCGCCCTTATTTTCTCATCTACTTTTAACTCATGTACTCTTTCTCCTTCTTCTTGGTTTTCAGCATAGGGCCTCCATTTTCCATGGAAAACTGTAGGAACTTTTTGTGCCCTGATATTCTCTTTGGCCAAATAAGTGAGGCCAGCAGAGAGAAAAAAGCAAGCAAAGTATTTATCTGTAGGCAAGGCTGAACTCATAAAGGAGACTGAAATTTCTATTTCCATTGGTAAATTAGTCCTGGACAGCTGGCAGCACACTCCTCGTATCTGCATGTGGCACAGTTTCTTCTAGTAGCATTTATTGTTATATGAAGACCAATTTATAAGGATGCAAATCAGTAAAATATCCCATTGGTTTACGGAAGACAGAACTCCTCAGAGGTCTATGGGGAGGAACACAATGTTTCTCCTGAGACCACTTTGAGCCTGGCTCAAAGTCCACTGGTGGCAGTTGGAATCTTTCAATAGGTGTAGGATCAGTTGAGGCAGAGGCAAAATCCTTGTTTCTCTTGGCCACAGAATCGTAAAATTGGTTTGATTGGAAATGACCTTTAAAATCATCAAGTCTAACTACTAACCTAGCACTGCCAAGTTCACCACTAAATTGTGTCCCATGGTTTATCTCCTCTATAAATACAATTACAGATGCAGTGGAGTAGGCTTGCAGTGTTTGATTACTCACTGCAAACATAGGTATTTTAAATCTGTGGGTGAAAAATATCAATCCTATAGCATGTGATCTTGTTTATTGTGTTACACAATTATGAAGAGTTAAATGAAATGAATGAAAAAGTGAAGCTGATGTTTATTCTCCATTAACAATTTGCTTAGAGAGAGAAGTTTTCTTAGGAATTATTTGCTGGAGGCAGCTTAGTACAGAAGGTCTAATTCTCTTTAGTGTGAATTACACACACAACCATAGATACACTGAATGTACTTTAAATACAGAGTGAATACTCACTGAATTATGAAACCCATTGCTCTACATTGCAATTTCAGTCAATCATATAATTGAAGTCCAGGATCTGTGTTTTTAATAGTAGTGTGCTTTTTCTTTCAGTGCATCCCTTAGAGTGCTGGCATTGAGAATGTTTTTTAACCAGAAAACCTTAGCAGAGTTCACTGAATTTTGCAAAAAAAATAAATTAATTGTTACCTGATCTAAGTGAGCTCTCGGCGAGTTTATCTGTTGTGAGCAGAATGCACATTTGCTTGTATTCTAGAATTATCACATTTTATAAGGTTGATGAGTGTGTAGCAAATGATTTTAATTAGTTCTTGAAGGACAAGTTGATTTTGCATTTTTGTTTTCTGCCTTAGAATATTGTGCTCATTTCTGTGAGGCAGATGTTCAAACAGCTCTTCCCTAATAAGGTAAAAGTTGTAGAAAACACACATTTGAGATTTTGTAATTAAGTGCTCAATTTGAGCACACTTACAAATGCCAGAGGTAATGATTCTTTGAAGTTTATCGTTCATAGTAATCTTTTCATACTACAAAACAGGCGAATAATACTGTGACCAAACAAAATTAGAACCATAAATCAGGTTAGCCCTTTGCTTAGTTTTTCACTGACGAACCAGTTTAATAAATCACTCTGTGTGGCCTATAGATTATGCTTAGTGCTTTTCCTGTATCTGCATCAGCACAACAGTGCACCATAAAACGTTGTTTGATCTATGCAAAGTAAATCAATGGAGATTTTTAAACGTAAAAAAGGAAGAGGGGAGAATTTGTACTGTTTTAAATGAAATACAGTTTTCAAAGGATATTTGGCTGAAGAATATGAACTGACTGTAGCAGAGCAGTAGGAGTATGCAGTAAATTTCTTCCATATCACGCTCCTACATATACAGCCAGTTACTTGCTGTTTTCCTGAGTGACATGGCCACCTTCACATTTTGAAATGTGAAGGTTATGTTGCATGATTCCTTTAGGTATACTTGAAATGGCACATCTACATTTTCCTTTGAAGTTTTGTATATGTGGTATGTTCCTGTTGATTTCTGGTCTCACTGATAGAGCTGGTCCATGACTATACTCCCCCTCTTCCATTTTGCAGTCTTTCACAAATGACTGACACATTTGCATTTTTCTCAGCCTTATAACACAGCCCTGTACAAAGTCCCGAAGGTTTCAGCTTATACTTTTTGCCAAAATGCAGTAAAATTATGTGTGCATTTTCATAGTATGGTCTAGAGATAGCAGCAGCCTAAGTCAGCCTGATTGAGGATGTTCACAGAAAGAGGTTAGGTGATACTGGGAATGCTATTGCAGTCAAAAGCAAAGAAAATCTGTTTTCTGTTCCCCATGCTTCTAGGCATGAACATACTGTGAAGACCTCAAATTTGACTGGCAAGAAGGAGAGTTGATAAATGAGTGTCTTTTAACCATCCCCTGGTAATAATAATGGATAAACAGATGAATAAAGAAATAAGAATTGGTCCTTCATGCATAGTTGATTAGATCCCTTGTCTCCTGACTTTTCCTCTGCTTTTATGTTATCTATTTGATATCTCTAAATAGTTGGAAACAATAGTAGACACAACCTAAGTACAAATTGAAACGATGAATACTTTGGTCTTTTAGACTAATGTTCCTGCTTTTTGAATTGGAGACATTAAAACTGCTTAGCACATAATATTTTCTTTATAAGTACTGCTTTTTATGTGAAAATAATTTTTGCTGAAACCAAAACTAGCCTTAGGTAGAGTAGTCCTGACATAACTTTGGTTGGAGAGGAACCAAAGTGGAGCTTGAGACTGTAAAGTACCTAAATACTTGCAGGCTAGTTCATATTAGTGATATTACCTATAACTTAATATTAGCTGTCAGTCATTATTCACAGAAGTGCTGGACTGTTTATCTAGATCACAGTAGATCCTGATTCTTCGTTTGTCAAAGCAAGGACATACATTGGGGTTTTGCATGTCTTATCTTAAGGTATTTGGATTACAGAGGACTCTTGGTTGCATGGTTTTCACAAATGTTTGTGAATGGATCTAGTTTTCATGCTGTATAAATTTTTTAAGCAATTAATCCTAGAAATACCTGACAAATTGCAGCTTGTGCTTTCCTCCTAACTTTATCTGTAAAGTGTGACGAGACAGACATAATAGATAGTATGAAAAATGCAGAATATTCTCCTCTCTAACATGTCTTTTGACTTATTTAAGGTATTTATAACTGGAGACTGGAGGAGTATCAAACAACCTAAACATCCTCTCTTTTACAAAATGCTTTTGTTAACTACACTACTGTTATGACTAAGCTGCACAGCTTCTCTATGAACCAGTCAGCATTTTCTCCTTTTGTTTTTCTACAGATGAGGTGGCTGGGAAGCCATTTACACTTGGCTGCGACCTGTCTGGGAGTAGAAGCCAAGCCTGTGAAAGACCTGACCTGCATATCATGGCGACTAATGTTACTTTAAGTTGGGCATGCTAACTTGATAACTACATTTTTAACCATTGGGCATATACCCCAGAGTGAATCCTGAGCATATTCTTTTTCTATCTCATAGTGGCTTCCCATAAACTCAGCACTTAAAGGCTACGTGTCCACAGATGACAGCTTTTCTCTGGTATTCTTTGTTGAAGTGGAAGACCTGAACCTATTGACAAGGCATTACTTGTGTTATATTATTTTAACCTTTGTAATAAAAAATGTAATATAAATGTGTATTTATAAGACTCCTTGTTGGTGCTTGTTTGGGAAACTTGGATTTGTTGACGTATACTGATTCATGGAAACTCATTTTTGTAATCCTTCGATTCCTTCATGATCAGAAGGTCATTCAGCCCATTTGAGATTTGAAGTTAATCCTTTCTAATGAAAACTCTTTGGTCACTGCGACCTTATCAAAGGAAACAAACTTGCTGGGTTCTGATTTTGGATCTAGTGTCCAGATAGCTGCCATTATTGAGAGGTTTGCCACAGTGCTGCTCTGTACACAAACAAGCAAGTTCATTTACCCGAGTTGCAATCTCACTCCTTGCTCTAGTGTTAAATTTGCTAAAACATCTTTAAAAGTCAAATGTTTCTATGCAGATTATTTGTTAATATAGTATAACATTTAAGAATATTATATACTAAAGGCCTCAAAATATGTGAGCTATGAAATCATAGCAGATTCTTAGTGACATTGACACTCCTGCTAGTATTATTATGTTCCAGGTGGGTTGGACATAAAATTGCCCCAATAAAGGAAAGATTCTTTATCCTTATTTTTTTCCCCATGTATTTGCATAAGGCAAAACAGTACCAATTATACATTCCCAAGGAAAAAAACAAAAAAAAGTGAATATTGTTAGTGAAATAATTTTTAAAACATGAGATCTTGTTGCCTAATATTACCTAGATTTTCAGGTACTTGACTTTTTATCTCTCCGTCAGCCAACATGAGCCAAAAAGTGGCCTAAAGGCTTAGATGTTCCAGTGGTTACTCCAGCACAATCTAATCTGTGACCTCTATCCCTTTGGTTTTTATAATGTCCTTATAAAAACATAGTACATTTAAGTATGCTTAAAGTGCTACTGGCTATAATTAAAGTTCTGTCAGCCTTTCCATTATAAATCCCTCTTTTCAAGGTTTAATATCTCAGCGGTTTCAATTCCCACTGGGCTGAACTTGATACAGAAGCTGTCAGCATGAATGCAAATCCATCCTACCTTCAAAAATATTTTCAATTCATAAACTTGCTGTTTTTTATTGAGTCCTACAGCCTGCAAAAGTATTTTTTATTAACTCCCCTCCCAAAATGTCTCACTCTGTCTTGTCTCATCTTACACAAATAAAGAAAGGTGTCCTAACTTTGAAATTCAGAAACACACTGAGGGAGTTTCCTTTTCCCTTGTTCTAGGTTATAGATTGAGTGCAGTTTCTGCCCATATGGAGAACTGCTGAGCTCAAGTTAGATCCCCAGGCTCTTCC
The DNA here is from genome assembly GCF_020740795.1 of Apus apus. Lineage (NCBI taxonomy): Eukaryota > Metazoa > Chordata > Aves > Apodiformes > Apodidae > Apus > Apus apus. The sequence continues at coordinate 44,717,426 of NC_067282.1, read as the reverse complement.
AGAGTGCATCTGCCAGGATGTGTAAAACAAAAGTTACTTACCCTCACCATAAACTAGTATACCTCATATCTACATTTCCCATATTTATTTCTTTATACTGGACTGCATTCACTAAACCTTTGATTAAGGAGAAGTAGGTGACTCTTGGAGAAATTACCCTATTTAATGAATTTCTCAGTTTGAGGATTAATCTAGCATTTAGTATCACTCTGATAATCTTCTACTTCAGTAAGGCAAGATGTAATGCTGTATAGGAAGGAGAATGACCATTGCTGGTCTCCAACACCAGGAAAAGAATATCTTGAAAGATGAAGTGACTCATACAGAGTTCTCAGAATTGACCTAAACCAGAACTGACCTAAACTATTTGTTCCTTATTAACATCCCTTCTCCCCTACAGAAACCACCTGCCTCTCCTTTAAGATACTCGTGGTGTGTCAACCTTGGATAACAGACGAACTCCCACCTGGCTGTACATTCACTCTGCCTTCTCTGTGGGATGGAGGAGAAACCAGGATGAGAAAGCTTGAGGGTCAAGTTAAAAAATGGGAGGTTGGTTCCCAGTTACTTTTGTGGGCAAAGCAGATTCCACCTGGGGATAATTAACTTCAGTTATTGCAAAACAGTGTTCAGGTAGTGGGAAACAAAAGAGACAAACATTAAGCCAAAACCTTTCCTTCCCCTTTTCCCACAATCAACTTCACATATTTACTCCCAACACCTCTATCAGCCTCCCTGTAGGGCACATGGGGCTGGGGGTGCAGGGGGCTGTGGTCAGTACAGGGCAGCTTCTCTCTGCCAGTCCTTCCCTCCAACACTTCTCCTCTGCTCCAACTTGGACTTTCCATAGGCTGCAGCTACCTTCTTCCTTCAGACCTTTCCTTTACTCATGCTTCCATACCATGGTAAGTATAGTGGCTGTAGAACTCAAAAGCTCCAGGATTCCTGGGAAAGTGCCTATAGAAAATAGTAGCAACACCCATCTATGGCATTTCTTTTACCATGCAGTTCTAAACAGGAACCAAGGCAAACATGATGGACTAAAGCAATTCAAACTGTTTCCCACCTTGCCTATATACTGCAAGGTGCAGAGTTGCAATTTTATTCTACAGTTAGGTTTCTAATGCAAATTGATTTACAATTAAATTTAAAAATGGACATTTGATTTTAATCTGTTTAACCAGTTATGATTTTGTAAAAACATATAACTAGAAAGAGAGATATTTCAATTGAAAATGGTAATTCAGTAGAAATTGATTAAGAAATGGTAGGGAGTGGAGAATTTCTAAATGCTTGGGAAAAGTATGTATTACTACAGAATTATGGATTTTCATACATAAAACCAAAATATTAGAGGAAGTGTGCAAGAAATCCACACAATTAACTACATAAAACTGAGGTTACTCTGAAAGCTAAACCTTTAATACTGAAACATCGGTTGCCCTGACAGTTCAGTCCTTTACCTGTTTTACCTACAGACCACTAGAAACTGCAAACATGCAAGTGGATTGTATGAATAGTGATGTAAAGATTTAAAAGTTTCAGTAATAATTGTATTTGCAAAGGGAATAAAGAGATCATCAAAGGGGGAATGAGCTGTAGCTCTTTACTTTGGACTGACTAATCCTTTGGAGCTCCATTTTTCACACAGTCACTTCCTATACTTCTCTTATTTACTGTGATAATAAATAACACAACAAGTAGTAAGAACAATGTGGAAAGTCATCTGATAATCTTTTGTCCTGTTATCAAGTTTTGCTTTTCTTACATTTGATAAGCACCCACAACTTTGACTAAAACTGGTAGACTAAAATCAAAAGACCAATTATCTGGGAAAAAAAAAAAAAAAAAAAGCACAACCCTATAGATTTTCTTTCAGTGCAAATCAGGATATTTGATGCTCTTTTCATCCATTATAGTTCACGGGTGTCAAACTTTAGTATCTTATATGTAGTAGTATAAATTATCTTTTTGAAAAATGATAGGATATTCTGTTAGAAGCCATAGTTACTAGACATTCCTGAATAAGAACTGGAACTAGCCTCGTATATGGAGACCAAATTAGCTGTGGAGCAGCATTGGTAAGCGAAAAAGATGCAAGAGATGAAAAGACACACGCACCATAAAGTAAAAATGAGTCAGACAGACGGTCAGGCCAGTTAGAACTAATCCTTCTTACAACTCAAATAAAATATGCAATCAAGAAAAGTTCAGTGTCCTACTTTTATGAAAGAAAAGTTGAATGTGAAGTGCTGCTTTTGGTCTAGTTTGAGTACAGCCTGGTGCCAGAATACATGGGCACTTTGTCTGCTTGGGAGCCTACAGCTGTTGTAATTCTCAGTTTGGTTTACTTGAGTTCTTTTGTCATTCAGATGCACTGGTTTATTGAACTAAATCCCTATGTATTTGGAAGTAACTGAAGAGGCTACATTTGTAGGCAGCCTAACTGAGCTTGTTATTGTTTGTGACTTGAAGTGGGTTTGTAAGATGGTGGAATAAAATATTAATGAAAATGCATTGGAAATGTGTTAAAGCAACCATTTCTGAAATATCTAAAAAGAGAGTTTTTGGAGGGCACTTTAGTTTTAGTTTTTAAATATATTTATATACATATAAACACACAAATGAATGTGCATCTTTCTAAACAATTATACTTTTTAATGTATCCATAGAAATCCAGCTACAACCACAGAACTTTGTATGAAACTCTCATTTTATTTACTGGGCAGATAAATTTTCTGATCTACACATAATTTAATAATGATCATAATGTCAGAGGAATGTACTATACTAAACACACTGGATTTTTGTAAATCTCTTTAATATTGGCAAGAGCTAACAAAGATGCATGCACCTATTACAGGATTTATACAATCCTAAATATTTTTAGATTGATTTCAGCAGAAGTACTCAAAGTTGGCTCTTGCAAGAGTCTCGAGAGGATCTAGTTTAACATTAATTTCATAAAAATGAAGAAATAGAACAAATGTAATATAATTTGAACTTTTAATCTGTTTACTTTTTAACCTTCATGAAATGGTAGATCTTGCATTTTCAGTGAAATAAAGGATTTGCAAAAATTCTTCCCTAATGTAAATCTGTTTGGTTTTTGTTTTTTTCCTTTTATTTTTCATTATCTAATCATTGCACACTGATTATTGTTGCAATTAGTTTTTCTGTTACTTGCAAATACAAGAGTATTAAACTAGAATAATGCACATGAAAGTGACCTAGAGCTCAGCTCTATCTAGTCTTTTTATTTCAGATCAGATCTAAACATTTTACTCATGTGACATAAAATACACAATAAGACAAAGACATGCTAGCTCATACAAAACCTAGCAGAAGAAGTTGTTCGGGGTTTGTGTGTGTGTGTTTTGTTTTGTTGTTTTTTGTTTTATTTTGTGAGGCTTTTGGATTGAATGAAATTAGCTGGCATCTAGTAGATGTAACATTTCTCTCCTGCTGTCTTTTCCAATATCTGTATTTTCACAGTGCAATCTCCATTTACTGGAAAAGGCAGCAGAAAGTTGTTTTAGGGAGTGCAGGCAATGAGGCCAAGAATTTATATATTGAGCTCAGATCAAAATTCATTTTTTTTCCTAATTAATCTCTTATCCACATTATTAAATGCCTCAACCAAGGCTATGTAATGCACGTCTTGGGTCTCAGCACCCTTAAGGGCAGTGAAAAGCTAGGATAAAGCTGCAATTGTTGAGTTTGTTCTTTCTGTAGTTTGGCTAGATCAACATAAAATCATAGGCTCTGCTGCTTTTAAGAAATGGAGTAAAGAATAAAGGTTTTAGTTCTCCTCTGGCCCAGCTTTTGAGCTATTTGGATCATGAATTTTCACTCAACAGCTTACTAGCTGTCATAAAGTCTGTTTTCTCAGAGTTATTCACTGAGTTGTGCCTTTTCTGTGGTCACATATGATCACTGTATAAGGGTCATCTATGTATCTCACCACCTCTGGTGTTTTGGTATCTGTACTTAAGATTTGGCTGAAGAAGCCCTGATATTATAACACTTCTGTAAGTAAACTTGACACGTTAGAGCCTGAGTTTATGTTCTCCATATAGCAATTTATGTTGACTAAGATTTCTCTAGTACATAGCTTGTAATACATTCTAATACTTCATTTCCACCTGCTGATCTTGTGTGGTGTAAGAAACTTGAATGCTGTTTGATTCCCTTATGAGCTCAAAGTGTATCCAGTGCTCTTAAATCTTGCAGCTGTGCATGATTTCCATCTAATCATTTGCATTGTGCTTATCATCACAATAGCACAGCATGTTATCAGTGTGTGTCCATAAGATCACTGTGCTCATAATTCTAGATCAGGGGTTTTGTAGTTTCCAAGTTCTTGAAATGTTCCAGATAAGACATGGTGAGTTGTAATAAGCTGAGAAGACGTCTTCATGTACCCTCCAAAGGAAATTTGATTCTTCAAATTACGTTTGCCATAAAACCAAACACATAAAGACACTGATGTATTTTAACACTGTTGCTAGAAATCATAAAAAAATTTTGTTGTTCTAACTCCATGATGGGAAAGAATTGGCCAACTTGTTTTGTTTGCCCTCAGGCCATGGTAAGGTGTTATAAGGCTCACAAAATTAATAATGGCAATGTATAAGCAACTGAAACATTTCTTCTGTGTTTCCAGACATTACAAGTGGTTTCCTTTCACCAGTCCAACTTTTAGCCTTTATTTGTTCACTCAAACACCTTTCTGACAGACAGTGTTTCATAGCTTCATAGACATGACTATTTTTCTGAGATGCTAACGGAAAATGCTGCTGCAATTTTGATTGTCAGCTGCAGTGATGCATGAGGTTTGGGATTTTGATTTTGGGTTTGCACACAATTCGCTAAGACACAAAAGAAGCAAGAAGTACATGGAAATGTGAAGTTGTCTGGAAACAAAGACTTTGTTCCTGGCTTAATTAAAGAGCAGTAAAAGAGTAAGAACGTTTTAAAGAGAAAGCAAAGGAAAAACATAAAAAGTCAAAGGAAAAAATAAGGTATAGTTTATCAGACATAAGATATGAAAAGAGTCAGGATACTTTTTTAACCAGGAAAAGAGCAGAATCAGCTTTCATTGTACAAACATTTTCTCAAAATAGAAGATATTATTCCTTAAACTGAAATACAGAGTGCTCCATGTGGTAGTTACCTCTCATGACACTGTTAGATTCCAGGATGTGAATCATAGAATCATAGAATCATAGAATCATAGGGGTTGGAAGGGACCTCGAAAGATCATCTAGTCCAACCCCCCTGCCAGAGCAGGGTCACCTAGAGTACATCACACAGGAAGGCGTCCAGGCGGGTTTTGAATGTCTCCAGAGAAGGAGACTCCACAGCCTCTCTGGGCAGCCTGTTCCAGTGCTCTGTCACTCTCACAGTAAAAAAATTTTTTCTGATATTGACCTTAAACCTCCTATGCTCCAATTTGTATCCATTACTCCTTGTCCTATCACTGGTCATCACTGAAAAAAGCTTAACTCCATCTCCTTGACACTCACCCTTTACGTATTTGTAAACACTGATAGGTCACCCCTCAGTCTCCTTTTCTCCAAACTAAAGAGACCCAGCTCTCTCAGCCTTTGGAAAGCTGCAAGTATATAATTAAATAAGACCCCAGTTCTAAATCTGCCTTTCAGTAAAGAAAATAACACAAGTGTTCTTGAGACAACATGATTGTACAATTATGCATTGCATTTCACAACAGAATAGTTAAAAGAGCCAGTAGTATGAGGTCTCTGATCGATTTTGTTTTCCCCCCAAATATTTTGCAACTCCTTTCAAGTTTGTATGAAATACATATGATTTGTTGTTATTAATTGTTCATTGTCTGCAAATTAGGAAAAAAAATAGCATTAACTTCCTTATTCTCTGTGAGGGACCAGCTCTCAGGACCTATACTTGCTGGAATTGGTGTTAAAACCCCAGTGGAACCCCTAAATAAAGTTTGCATCCCAAAAGGCCTGCCTGAGAGGATGGAGACTGCACTGCTGTTCTGTATATGGCCTGAGGCTGCATGTACAGCGATTGAGATAAGGATGGAGACTGCACTGCTGTTCTGTATATGGCCTGAGGCTGCATGTACAGCGATTGAGATAAGGATGGAGCGGTGGAGGCAGCAGAGGTCCACTCCAGCTGCTCAGGTTTATGACTCAAAACAAGTTAACTAGACCTATAAAACAGGGAGCTGCCCTTTGGCTGGCCCAATACTGGATCCAGGACTGATTATTTTCTATTATCTCTCTCTCTCTCTACCTTCCTAACATCATTAAGTAACTCAAGGCCTAACCATGATTTTTTCTCAGGTTGTGCAGCTTAAACATATATGTATTGTACTCTTGTGATCTAAATGTCAGCATTTATGATTGTGCAGCCTAAGATAATAATTGAAGTACCTGTATTCCTTCTATGGCTTTAAGTAAATCTAATATTTAAATACAGACCTTGAGTGTCATTTCACTTTAATCTGATCAAGGGGTATTGGTCGAATGGTGACATTTTTTTAATCACTCTCCCTGGAAAGGCCAGGTCTGAGACAAAGGTTGGATCCAGCCGCACCTGGGCTCCTCTCTGAGAAGGAGTTCAGAAAGCAAGGGATTCCAATCTGAATCTCCCTGGGTTGCCCTACTTGGGTCATGACATTCACTGAAAATCAGAGTAATAATGAGAGATACGATGCCTTGAATACTGATCTCTCATCTTGTGCTCCTGCATAACCTTATTGTCTTACCTGAGCTCTCTGATTCTTTTTTCTCTGGACCATCGGATCTTCCTCAGAGAATGCAGCAGTAGACAGAAGGATTCAGGAACATTTTTTTTAATTATTATTATTTTTTTTAAGTTGATGCTCTTAACTTACTCTTGTTAAAATTTTCATTGTACGGGTACAAAAGCAAATTAGCACAGCATTAATAAATGTGATTATAACACCTCTGCTTTTCCACTGTGCAGGGGTTACGTACATTCTTTGACTTGTATAAATAAGCAGTGAGGTGCTATACATTTAGCTCTCTGAGCTTTACCTTGACTAAAGCTACAAACAGAAAATTTCCATGAAGTAGCTGGTGCATCAGCAAGCATTTGCATCCTAGCATTTCTCATTGGTTTGCTATGTGTATGCATATACACTACAGATATTTCTGCCTTTGCTCTTCTCAAACTGACTCTTCAGCCTGGTGAAGTGGGGTGAGGGCAAACAAGAGAGAGAGGGAAGTAGCCAGTGACACGAATCTGCCTCTAGCAGCTATTTTCAATGAAGATGGGTCTTCATGACCCCAAAACATCAGAGTGAGAGCAGGTCAATGGAAAGGCCACCAGGTCCTTTAGCCCCAGTGCCTGACTGAAATGCTGTGCAGATGTTTTCCTGACCTACAGACTGGCATATCCACTTCCATGAGGACTCTGTAGAAGGAATAAATGTTAGCTGTGGACTGGTGAGGCACCACTTCAGCTACTTGAGTTTCCAGGTGTATATTCCTGTGGCTTTCGTGAGGGTGGAGAGAATTTCCTTCACTGCTGCTGGTTTGAAAAGCCACTGTGCAGGCCTAAGGAGAATAGGCAGTTCACATTTAAAAAACAGGAAAGGTATTATGATTTTTAGCATACTTTTGACCATTCTGTTCAAAATGAGTTAATTAAACTCCAGAGATGAGGAAGACCTATTGAAATGTTGAGAATATTGACCTTTTCCTTTGACTGTCACCTTATTTAAATAATTCTAGGTTTAATTAACTGACTTGGAGTGAATTGATAAAGGGTTACTGTCACTTACAATTTCTCCCCTTTGAAATGCACCAATTCCTGTGCCTCCTATGTTCACCCTAATTATTAAAGTGAATAGTTTTAAAAGTTGGACTTTTACTTTTAAATGTCTGATAACTGGATTATAAATACAACTGGAAACATTTAATAGGATAAATCATACACAACATACACATAAACACACATGTATATACAAAAATGTGATGGTCTATGTCACTTTTCTAGATCAGTCTTTCTTTGAAAGTTCTATTTTTTGTTGAAACTGTGCATAAACATAGAAAAACTGTTGGCATTGTTATGTTGTGTTTTGTTTTTTGTTGTTTTTTTTTTTTCATTAATTATAACACTTCATGAAGATTTCAAAGTCCTGGATTTTTAAGCCAGGTAAGAATCTTAGTTTGAGATCTCATGAGTTGAGCAGTACCTTCAAGATAACAGGAATAAGAATTTGGTTATGTTGATCAAGACAGCTTGTTGGCTGAGTTTATGACCTTATCAGAAAAGACCAGTGTTTTTCCTTTTAGCCTTACTATTCTGATACACTCACAGTAGTCTTCTGCTGGGAAGCTAAGGAATTACTGAAAAATGTTAAATTTATTACTCTTGGAGAGGTGGAGTATCTTCCCAGAATATATTAATGATGTAGCCTTGGGATATTGTGCTCTAATACTGGCCCAGCTCTGCTGGCAAAAATCCCTCTAGGGTAGTAGTAGCAGCAGAGCTGCACTTCTTCTGGTTCGGTATAGTTCACTTTCTTATTGAGACACTGTAAAGTGCTTTTAAGCTGGTTTCACTGCTGTAAATAATATTCACAAACCAACTGTTCACAGGTAGGGATCCTGTTATTGTACATGGCCAAAGTGACCATAATGCAGATTTGGCCTAAGGTACCAAAATAAGAAATACATCATTAAGTCATCTGTTACCGAAGTCCGCAGTGGAGACTCTTTGGAATATGCTCTTGAAGGTCAAGCAATATCTTCAATCTGTGGGTCATAAATAGAACCATTGCAAAACATGTATCCAAGGCCAACACTTGAAAAGGATGCAAAACATGTAGCCACTGCTACAGCTGCGTGGTCCATTTATAGTAAAATCCCATAACCTTGAGTCAAAATGTGTGGTGTGGATGTAATTCTCTTGCATGTATGGTGCAACTATTTTTTAGGATGCTTGTCAGCTCTGGGAGGTTGCAGTTTACAAAAATGGTTCTTATGCATAGACAAGAAATGTACAGAAAGCCAGATCTGAATGTGTCAGATTTGTTACTTTTTCACCGAGTCTACTGCTTGTGTAGTGATGTGAACTGGGCTTTTTCTACACACAGTCAATAAAAAGTGCTCTATATGTTTTTCTGTGTTTTGTCTGCAATGCTATAAAGAAAACTGCTCTCTGGCCCTAGAGCCAAGTGACATGAACTGGACATCACTCACTGCTTTAGAGCAACCACCTTCCAGAGCAGGCTGGCCATGTCCATACTACTCATCTGTGTTTTCCCTTGGCTCCACTGGGTCATAAACCATAACTTTTGTTTATGTACTGTTGGGGTTTTTTTCAGTGCAGATCACCAGTTACTGTCAAGGCTGTGTTGCAGCTTCCAGAGAAAAGGAAAGTGAGGAGCATGAAACTGAGGGTAAGTGGGATATGCAGAGGTGTCTGAAACTGTGAAGCTTGCTCAGATGCACTGGTGTAAAGATGGAGGGAGTTAAATAGGTCCAGCCTTGTTCAATTTGCCTTCAGGTGTTGATTTGTGGAGCAAACTGTTCCCAAATTATGGTTGGACAAGTAGTTTGAGTACTTGAAAATAAATCTTGGAGGCAGGTAACAATTAAACAGTGTGGGCAGCTGAAGCAGAGTGCCCCCATCCATCTGTTCCTGGGCCCTCATTTATTTAACTGTACTGACAAAGCTTATCAGTACAGTAATCAAGATTTCCAAAATCATTTAAACAACCCTCCTCACTTTCTGTGACTCTTGCTTTCCTTGAAAATGTGTCTATGATAGTACATGTGTACATATGTACATGTAAATACATATACATATAATACGATACGTAGCTATATAGCAAATATGTATATACTTATAACATCATATGTAAATAATACTATATATATGCATCCTATGATGTATGTATATGTTGATGTATATGTGCTCATATGTGTGTGATTTGCTGGATTACTTTGAACTGTCAAATAAAGGTGCATGTGTTTATTATTCATGGCTCAGAAAGGCAAAGAAATAGCCTAAGGAAGAGCAAAGAGAAATGCAGAGCTTACAGAAAACACATCTCAATTTTATAGATGAGGATTTCAAAACATACTCCTTGCTTTATAGTATATCCATATCATGAACCATCAATTACAATAGTCAGAGAAGTGATACCACAGCTTAAGGACATAGCACATTATTATCTGACCTAAAGAGCTGTGAGACATAACCTCCATCATACCTGCTCTTATTATCACTTTGTACTTTCTGATTATGCGGAATGGATTCTCTGTCTCCTTGTACAACTTGCAGAGATTATTTTGCAATTTGCTGGTGTCATTTGCTGTACCTCATATTTGTCTGATGAAAGAAAACAGAAAACCAACTTCATTAAACAGTAAATAAAACTCAGTATGAAGACAACCCATCTAGCATTGATACTGGTAATTAGTTTCTTGTTACACATGGTTATTTTGAAGGAATGGCTTAATGGTAAGTTTTAGGGTTGGGCTCTTTTCCCCCTTTCTCTCTAATATTTTTCTGAATGTGAATATTCATGGTTATTTGAGGTTATAAAAACTTCAATTTTGCATCTTTGGCCAGTGTTGAGAATAATGATATTATGATTTGTTCTTTACTGAAGTGCTTAACATCTTTGGTTGAAACACACACAGAGAATGTGATTATGTACAGTAATACTCAATTCTGATCACGACAGGGATTTATGATTCTTGGATTTAGTTGACTAAATAGAGATGTTCAATGACATATTATGACATACATATACAAGTTATCTTTCTTGACCTCCACATACTAGTCTTGCAGGTCCTGTGTCATATCTGACAGCCCTGGTGCCGATTTGGATAACTTGAACTAGCAGATGGCTATTTTTAGGTTCCTAATCACTCCTCATGAGTGTTTTATACACTCTTAAAATGAGAAAAGTAAAGATTCATCCCTAATGCAATGTTATGAACAAAGCTCCAATCGACTTGGGACAAAAGGAGTTATTTTGGACAGTGACATCAGCTCTGTCACAAGTCTGAATTCAAAGAAGAGATCCCTTGGCTATAGGTGCATTACAAAGTCCACCCGAGTCAGCCAGAATCATGGGAGATCAGTTACAGTGTTGGTTGATAGCCAAACTGCACAGATTAACTGTGAAATGGGCACCAAGATAAAGGTAGTACTGGAGTTAATTCTACCTTGAAGTTTTATTTGCAAGTGGAAAGTGCTGCTTCATTTTCAGGCAGACCCACACAGAAAGTTTAGGAAAGAGGGTGTTGTTCATTCCCACGTCCTTGACTCCAGGGTCAAAATCTCTTCTTCTCCTCTGTTTCTCTTCCTTCTTCCCTCAAGGCATGTAAGACATTTCTGCATTTTCAGCTTTATTTTATGAGTGTCTCTTGCTTGCTACGAACCAGTGTTCAAAGGCACAGCAGCAGGCAAAAGGCTGCAGGAAAGCATGGTATCTGGAGCAGTTGCAATGCTATTAGAACTGTATGAAACTTTGCTCCTTGATTTGACAGGAAAAAAAAATATGTTATTTTGGGTCTATATTGTATCAAATGTATCTATACTCCATTTTTCTTGTCCAGAGGAACCTCTTTGCTAGTAGTTTTCATGCAGTAGTGTTCGTCAAGCTGAAATAGTCCACAAATCTCAAAAGAAAGGGATTAAGTAATTTTAAGGAAGATCTTCACTCTCAGCTGCTTCTTGGACAGAATCAGTATTGCCAGCAGGAGATGAGATTCCCAAAGGGTTCCTGATGACCTGGCCTCATTAACCAAATTGTAAAATACTGTGATGGGAGGATCAGAGTCTCTCCTGCAGATGCAATTCTGTTCTGGTGGCTAATTTAGTCATTCACTAGGAAGGAGCTGAGGAACCCAACCTTCTGGACAGGCATCCCAAGAATTAGGCTGGCAGGTTTAATTCTTAGTCTTTTGGATCCCCTGGTCAAACTGTTGGAAAACCAGATAAGTGTATCTTTTCTCTGCAAAAATATTTTTTATGGGTTTTGAATGCTACAGCTTTAAAAAGGATGTGAATGATATTTCTGCATTCCTCTTCCAGTACATAGCTGACAGGTTCCTTAGATTTTACAAATGAGTTATTTTTTTTAGTTCCATCGCACTGCATGGATGCATTATTATTATTATTGTTATTGTTATTACTATTATTACGACTGTTACTAGTCTTACTACTGTTATTTTTATTTACACCAACTGAATTCCATTTTAGGAATAAGGTAACTAAGGACTAATATGTGGACAAGAGATTTCCAATGAACTTTGATACTACTGGATAGTTTTTCCTTATTTTGAGACCATCCTGTTCCATTTCTTTATATAAGAATTATCACTGCTTGCTGTGCTCCTGTTGGCAGCTTGCTTACATAAGTCTTAATTCCTATAGAAGCCCCTAAATAGCCTGATATAGTTTTCATGTGTCCTTTTTTTTTACTGCTATCTCTTTAGTCCTGACCAAACTGAGCAGCAAGTGAGGCAAACAAGTTCTCTTTTGCAGGAGCTTGAGTGATCTTTTTGGAGCCTTCCAGGAAGAGGTATTCTTCTACAGTTATTTGGCACTGGCACACACTGGGTCACACAACAGTCTGCTTGTGTGCATCAGGCAGTACACAGAACTAGTTAAACTGTATGACTCTGCGGGGTTTAGTAGATCAATTGCCATTTTCATTTGGGACAGCACTTGAAATCCTAATGAGAATAACAACACTTGTAATTAGAAGTCTACAAAATCTTCTAAAATAATCACTTAAATTTAAAATGTAAATGTGACTGTAATTAATTAGTCTATTTAGAATAAAGCTTTCTAATTAACAAATGTAATTTGGGAATTTTCTGTAGATTTCATAAGGACAAAAGTGTTTCTCCTGGGAACTGAAAGGAGAAGGATTTCCTTGTGAATGTATATTAAGCCCTGGTGGCTCACACCTCTCTGCATAAACCCTGTGGCAGTGAGAAGAACTGTCTGAGAGAGGGTCATACTGGCACCAGAGTCACAGAGATTTTCTTAACATCTGTAATACAAAATACTACTTTTAAAAATAAGAATGTTTTAAAATAAGGGCTATGATTTTAAAGCTGAAAAACTGACAGCCTACAACTGAAGTCTCCAATAAAGGGACAACAAATACCCTGAAGCACTGATATGTTGCACTCTGGACAAATTATTAAAATAAACAAAATAATTAAAACGATTAAAATTTAAAAAAAAAACAACTCAGGAAATGTAAACTTTGAAATCTGATTTCACTACACATCAGGATCACACAGAGAACAAAGCCTAAAAAGCCCAAAGTGATTTTGGCAGCAGAACCCTGAATTTCTGCTTGGAGTTCGTCTATATATATATTTCTATTTAATTATATTTCAGTCCTTTCACAACATACCAGAAATACTAAGCCAGTGGATACTGTGGTTCATTCCAACAGAGACAGGAATACTGAGTCTGCAGATTGCCAAGGTACACTCTACGTGACTGAGAAGCAGGGTATATTATGTGCAGCTCCGTGCTGCCATGGTGTTAGATACCTTCAGACTACACTTAGTGGCTGCAAATGGACATGTACAGTCAATGTTCAGTTTCTACATACAGTCATCTGAATAGCTTTCCAGACTCCTGACTGTGAGGAAAAAAATAAGTCATAACATAGAAAACATTACTCAGTTTTAATATTGCTTTAATTGGGACTTCAGCAGTGTAAGAAATTTAGTTGCTTGAGCACATTGGAAGTAAGATTGCAGTATGTCTGCAAGCCTCAAAGATTCCCAGGTGAAAAGCAAAGATTAATTGTACAGTATTTACACCTTTTCATTGATAACTAACACCATAAACCTGTACAAATTGCAATTTGTTTCTTTTTCCCACAATCCCTTTGGCTTTTAAGGGATGTTCCTCAATTAGTTGAACTGTGTTTCCTCTTGCTTGCTAAGCACTTTTGGTCAAACAAGGAATGGCAGAGGTCCACAATTAGATCAAAAGATCAATCCTAATGTACCATTTTCTCCTCACCCTCCTGCTTTAATAAAGTGGCTGCAGTTCTCCAGGGGACAACTCAAAATCCAAGTACTGATATTTCTAAATTAGCTGACTCTGTGACCTTGCTAGTAATTGCGTTAGTTTATCAATGTTCAACACAATTTATTACTCTCCAATATGTACCAAAGCGTTTATCTCTCAACACTAACAATATTAAAAATCTAAACTATCTGTTGAGAAACAAAGGATTATTCAATAAGGAAAATACATAATAAAGTGGGAAACACTACACTGATGGGTAACAAGATTAATCTAGTAACTAGTCATAAGTAAAATAAGAAAAGAATGTTTATGCTGTATTACATTTAGAGCTTTTTTTTAAATCTCCAAAGAGCAGATAATTTAAATGAAACCTTACTTTTTTTTTTTTCTTTTTTTTTCTTTTAACACCAGGAATGTTGTACAGCTTTTATATATTACTGAGCATATTACCCAGGCTCCAGTGAGAAAAATGAAGACTGATAAAACCTTATCTAAGCATTTAAAAGTCATTTAGACACATTGATCAAAACTCACTCTGAAATTAAACATATTAAATTTAGATGGACGAAAAAAGGCATCAAGTGGATGGAACCCAATTTTTATATGAAGCAAACAAATGGCATCATTTCACCAGCCTTCTCATCTTGATCACATTGCTATGCATTATTTAAAATATGCACTTGATTTGGGTAGTTAATAAGCTATCTGTAAACTTGGAGTAAATCTGATTGTGGGCAGTGCTCTTCTGGTTCCTACAGAGGGATTATTGATTTGTTTTTACTTCTGTGAGATGTGAGTCTGTGGCCTGGTGCTGCCAACCATGAATCTCTGCTCATGGTGAGATAAGAATGATAAGGAGCAGAAATGCACAGAGTGTATGTGATCTTCTAAATGATCCCATTTACTTAGAGCTGTCAGCAGCTCAGCAATTCTGTTCACCAGCTGCAGGCACACACAATTCTGCTGTTGCAGGCACTGAATATCCTCTCTTTGGGGGTTTCAGCTGAACCCCCAAATAATTTAATTGAATAAAACAGCTAAATTTTGTCCTAGTCCACATTTAAAATAGTGAAAACAGCCAGTGTGGTGTTCCACTTTCTGCTGTAGAGAAACACTGATTAAACCTTAAACCTTGCCAGCTTCTGCATTCCTCTTGCAATCAGTCTACTTTATGTACTTTGATAAGACCTCTGCTTTGTCTTTTAGGGTTCACTATGGCTCTGCCTGCATCAGAAAAAGTGTTGGAAGATAGGAGCAGACCCACAGGGAAAACTTTTGCCAGCGACACCTGCAATAAGCTCCACGCTGCCCCATTTTGGGGTGGAGGGTGACTTTGGACTACCTGTGTTGTCATTCTGAGTGATGCCCACCTCAGTTTTTGAAGGGTGTCAGGTGGTTCCTGAAGAGCAGCTTAAGGTTCATCTCCATCTGAAAAAAATGCAGTTCCCTGAGACCTCACCATGGTTCATAGAATCATAGAAGGGGCTGGAAGGGACCTCGAAAGATCATCTAGTCCAACCCCCCTGACAGAGCAGGGTCATCTAGAGTGCATCACACAGGAAGGCGTCCAGGCGGGTTTTGAATGTCTCCAGTGAAGGAGACTCCACAACCTCTCTGGGCGCCTGTTCCAGTGCTCTGTCACTCTCACAGTAAAAAAAAATTTCTGATATTCACCTTAAACCTCTTATGCTCCAATTTGCATCCATTACTCCCTGTCCTATCACTGGTCATCACTGAAAAAAGCTTAACTCCATCTTCTTAACACTCACTCTTTACGTATTTGTAAACATTGATGAGGTCACCCCTCAGTCTCCTTTTCTCCAAACTAAAGAGACCCAGCTCCCTCAGCCTTTCCTCATAAGGGAGATGTTCCACTCCCTTAATCATCTTTGTGGTTCTGCGCTGGACTCTTTCAAGCAGTTCCCTGTCCTTCCTGAACTGAGGGGCCCAGAACTGGACACAATACTCCAGATGCGGCCTCACCAATGCAGAATAGAGGGGGAGGAGAACCTCTCTTGACCGACTAACCACCCCCTTTTTAATGCACCCCAGGATGCCATTGGCCTTCTTAGCCACAAGGGCACACTGTTGGCTCATGGTCATCCTCCTGTCTACCAGGACCCCCAGGTCCCTTTCACCTACACTGCTCTCCAGCAGGTCAGCACCCAACCTGTACTGGTACATGACGTTTTTCTTCCCTAAATGCAAAATTCTACACTTGCCCTTGTTGAACTTCATCAGGTTTTTCCCCGCCCAAGTCTCCAGCCTGTCTAGGTCTCTCTGAATGGCAGCACAGCCTTCTGGTGTGTCAGCCACTCCTCCCAGCTTGGTGTCACCAGCAAACTTGCTGAGGGTACATTCTGTACCCTCATCCAGGTCGTTGATGAAGATGTTGAACAACACCGGTCCCAGTACCGACCCCTGAGGGACTCCACTAGTCACAGGCCTCCAACTAGATTCTGCCCCATTGACTACAACTCTGACTTCTTCCTTTCAACCAGTTCTTGATCCACCTCACTGCCTGATCATCAAACCCATACTTGATCAACTTATCTACAAGGATGCTGTGGGAGACGGTGTCAAATGCTTTACCGAAATCAAGATAGACCACATCCACCGCTCTACCATCATCTATCCACCTAGTAATTTCCTCATAGAAGGCTATAAGGTTAGTCAAACATGACTTACCCTTGGTAAAACCATGTTGACTGCTCTTGATGACCTCCATGTCCTTGATATGCCTAGAGATAGTGCCAGGGACAAGTTGTTCCATCACCTTTCCAGGGATGGAGGTGAGGCTGACCAGTCTATAGTTACCCGGGTCCTCCTTCTTCCCCTTCTTGTAGACTGGAGTGACATTTGCTATCCTCCAGTCCTCAGGCACCTCTCCTGTTACCCATGACTTACCAAAGATGATGGAGAGTGGACTAGCAATGACCTCCACCAGCTCCCTCAGCACCCTTGGATGCATTCCATCTGGACCCATCGATTTATGGATGTCCAGATTACTCAACTGATCCCTAACCCAATCCTCATCTATATTGGCAAACTCCTCCTTTACCTTGACTTCTTCTGGGGCTATATGAATCTGGGACTCATGGGGAAAGCCTGCAGGAGTAAAGACAGAGGCAAAGAAGGCATTTAGCACCTCTGCCTTCTTTATATCCTCTGTCACCAGGGCACCCACCTCATTCAACAGTGGGCCTATATTGCCTCTGGTGTTAGTTTTGTTGGCTATGTATTTGAAGAAGCCCTTTCTATTATCCTTAACCCGACTTGCAAGGTTAAGTTCCAAGGAGTTCGAGCCAAGACAGTGAGGATGACCAGGGAGATCACTTCACCAGTACATTCCTCATCTGACCTAAAAGGGTATCACAGCCAATAAGACCTCATGATAAATTAGTTTTGCTAAATACTACCATGAAATAATTTAAAACCATTTTGAATGGAAAAATTAACCACATATCAGGTAATTCTAAAGAACCAAGGGTGTTTGTCTTTTACAAGCTTCCTAGTACTTCCATGAGAAAGTCGGTACATGAAGAATGTTTTAAAAGTGGTATTTTATCCATTTATTTATTACCAGATTGAAGACAAGGTTCTTAGAACAAGAGTAATGGTTATCCATGTTCACATGATTGTATACTTTCCATTTTCTGCAGGAAATGGCAAGGATAAAAGTGTGTTAGGAGCAGTGGTGGACACACATCCCAGTTTTGAGTTTTGCTGTCAACCCAGATAGATCTGAATTGACTTCTAATCCATTAAGGAAAAAAAAAAAAAAAAAAAAAAAAAAAAAGTTGTAATGGCATAAGACTAATCTGTAAAATGAAATTAACATCAGCTAACTTGAGGTATCAAAGATGGGCAGTCTAAGCTGAACCCCAGAGGTGCTCATTTGCCTTTGCAGATTGTAACAGGATCCTATATGATTGGCTTGGACATCAATAAATAGATTTTAAATAAATAAATTTTATGCTACAAGCAAGGGGAAGAACCTCCACAACCGGCATAGTTCTTCCTGCCTTCAGTGTGTTGCCTCAGAGATTTTGTGCACATCATCTTAAATACATATTCTTGTTTCCTCATACTATTTTAAAATGGATTTTATTTTGACAACATGGATTTTGACAAAATGGATTTTATTTCTACAACAAGGCTACAGAGATGGTGGATGGTGGCAGAGCAACTGACGTCATCTACCTGGATTTGTGCAAGGCAGTTGACACTGTCCCACATGACATCCTGGTCTCCAAACTGACAAGGCATGGATTCAACAGATGGACCACTCAATGGATAAGAGATTGGCTGGATGGCTGCACCCAGAGAGTTGTGGTCAATGGCTCAGTGTCCAAATGGAGGGAGGTGATGAGTGGTGTCCCCCATGGGTCAGTACTGAGACCAGTGCTGTTTAACATCTTTGTTGGAGACATGGACAGTGGGATTGTCTCATCAGCAAGTTTGCTGAGGATACCAAGCTGTGTGGTGTGGTTGACACCCAAGAGGGAAGGGATGCCATCCAGAGGGACCTTGACAGGCTGGAGAGGTGGGCCAGTGCCAACCTCATGAAGTTCAACAAGTACAAGTGCAAGGTCCTGCACCTGGGCTGGCACAACCCCAGGCACAAATACAGGCTGGGGGGAGAACGGTTGGAGAGCAGCCCTGAGGAGAAGGACTTGGGGGTGGTGGTGGATGAGAAGCTCGACGTGGGCTGCCAGTGTGTGCTGGAGCCCAGAGAGCCAACTGCATCCTGGGCTGCATCAAAAGAAGTGTGGCCAGCAAGTCCAGGGAGGTGATCCTGCTGTTCTGCTCTGTGCTGATGAGACCTCACCTAGAATATTGCATCCAGCTCTGGTGCCCCCAACACAAGAAAGATGTAGACCGGTTGGAACGTGTCCAGAGAAGGGCCATGAAAATGATCCAAGGGCTGGAGCACCTCTCCTACAAGGGCAGGCTGAAGGAATTGGGGTTGTTCAGCCTGAAGAAGAGAATGCTCTTGGGGGACCTCATAGTGGCCTTCCAGTACCTGAAGGGGGGCCTACAGGAAAGCTGGGGAGGGTCTTTTTACAAGGGCTTGCAGTGAGAGGACAAGGGGTAATGGTTTTAAGCTGAAAGAACAGAGATTTAAGTTAGAGATCAGGTATAAATTTTTTAGTCTAAGGGTGGTGAGACACTGAAACAGGCTGCCCAGGGATGTTTTGGGGGCTCCATCCCTGGAAGTGTTCAAGGGCAGGTTGGATGGGGCTCTGAGCAGCCTGTTCTAGTGGGAGGTGTCTCTGCCCATGCAGGGGAGTTGGAACTCCATGATCTTTAAGGTCCCTTCCAACTAAAAAATTCTGTGATTCTGTGATTCAGTTAACAATATGGCACACAGCTTTCTTCATGCAATTTTTTTTTTTTTTTTTTTTTTTTCTGCTGCATTGTGTTACTCTGGCTTAAAATCAGGTTTTTCCTCCATTCTGTTCAGAGCCTCTCGGTCACATTATGTTACTGTGACTGGATGTAATAGGACATGACACATTTGAGACACACGACACATTTGAGAAACATACTGAATGCAAATGTGTTGTGTATTTTTTTTTTTTTTTTGAGATAAAAGCATCATGCTCTATTACTTCAGTCTGTTATTTACTTTCATTGCCATACTTACTGATATGGCACCAGGGCTCCAATGTGTAGCTCCTGCACAAACAGAACACAAGCATATGTCCTGCTACATATACCTAGTAAAGAATAATGTGCATTATGTCAAACTTTAGGCAATCAGACGAAGTGCATGAGTTTTTGATCACCCCAATGTCCTTCAACAGTTCCTGTCAAAGAGAGATGAATCATATTCTCAAGAGAGCAGCTATGACCTGGTCTACCTCTTTCTATTAGTGAAGGGAATAAATACTCTGGCTTTGTGCAAGCACTAGATAAAACTTGAATAACTCTTGAGAGAGTTAGTTCTTTTGTTCTTCAGGTGAGTGGCTGAGATATCAACTGAGGTAGTCCTTGAAAATAGACATTTAACAATATTAACTCCTTCAGCTAGGCTTACTAGGGCAAGTCAGCGTATTTTGTGGGTTACACAGTGCTTGTGTCCTTCTATGTTCTATAAAAGCTGTAAGGTTTTGAGGGCTACCTTCAAGGTCACACAATCGCTTCATGCATTTAGTTGATTTTGATGGTGAGGAAATCGTTAGAAAGTATTGGTTTATGACCAGAGTCATTTTTGACTGGCTCGTAGTGTTTGGAGAATGAATGAAGTCTCCATCACTTAAATTTTTAAGAACAAGTTGAACTAATGACTGTCAGTGGTGGGTTGGGTACAATTCATCCAATCTTGCCTACAGTCATGGCTGTGGGCTTATAAATGCATTGACTCACTATGTTGGAATTCATTCTAGCTGTTGCTGCATAAAAGCCTGCCTCTTATTAATAGAAAATAAATTGCAGCCTCGATCATCTAAAGCTTAACCTCGGGAGTTAATTGTATTTGTGAAAGAGAGTGGAAAAAAAAGTAAAGCCATGTGGGTGTATGAAAGCAATTTTCTTAACTCTGCTTATGCAGACAAGGAAGCAGGCAGCTTCAATGGATTTTTTGGAGTCTACAAATACCTGAAAGGAGGTTGGAGTGAGGTTTGTGTTGGTCTCTTCTTCCAAGTAACAAGTGATAGAAAAAGAAGAAACGGCCTCTGGTTGTGCCAGAAGAGGTTTAGATTGGATATTAGGAACAACTTATTCACCCAAAGGGTTGTCAGGCACTGGAAGAGGCTGCCCAGAGAAGTGATCAAGTCACCATCCCTGGAGGTATTTAAACTACCTGTAGATGTGTTGCTTAGGGACAAGGTTTTTTGATGGACTTGGCAGTGCTGGACTTGATGATCTTAAAGGTCTTTTCCAACCAAAACAGCTCTATGATTGTATGACATTTATATTATTGTACCCTTCCCCAAAAGTCAGATAACTCAGACTTATTTCTATTACACTGCTGAAAATCAGTTACCTCTGGAGCTAAGCTAAACATCCACACCACACAGTGTCTTTCCCTGGATCTTCTTCAAACCTGTGTGGTGTCCATGGGATCCTCACTTTTATAAGAATCTTACTTCTATGGAGTGGTGAGGATGTGTTGTTTTTTATTTTTTGTGGCAGGCCTGTTCAGTTAAAGGTTTCAGAAAGAGTGTGGAACTACATGTCCTGGGACTGTGGTGGGGTGTCTAGGCTTGCAAAATCTGATGGGGTAGTTATGGAGGATTTTATGGCAAGAAAGAGCCCAAGCCTGGTGCATAATGACTCTTGGGAGCACCGACTGAGGTCAGCTGTCTACCAGACTGTCTACAGATTTTCTCTTGGACAGAGCTAGTTGGAGGGGTGTACAACAGATCAGGGTACAAGGCAACAGTTAAGCAGTTTGGTGAGAGACCCACTGCCTGGGGTCACTCCATGGTCCTCTGTTATTTGTCAATAGATGCATACCCAGGAAGTACTTCAAGGCTCCTGGCAGTTCATGCTCCTGATCTCTTATCCTCCTGCTGGCAGTTCTTTGGTCCGCAAAGGAAATAATTTCCACATCCATTACAAACAAAACCCAAAACTGAACCTGGTAACACTTCTAGAGTGTACCCTGTGTTGATTTGATAATTACTAATATTACTTCACTTCAAACATGAAATCCTGGAAGGAAAACCTGAGATTATTCCTGAAGGCTAACAATAGCCTATCCTCCACTCTTTCTTCATAAACTTGCTTTTCATAACACATCTCTTTGAAGGCAATACAGACAAGGAACTCAGACATCCTTGTGTTCCTCCTTCATTTTCTCCCCTCCACTGTTCATGACTGGAAAAGGTCTAGTTATCACTATCAGACATTGGAGAAGACTGATTATGTTGTGTCTTCCACCAGCTTTCCAGTCATGGGTCAACAGATTTTGGGACATTATATATTGTGAATCTTGTTTTAATCACAGGTTCTAGTTCTGTTTCCCTCTGGTTCTTGTTTGCAAGAACCACAGTTTCTCTCGTTATCTTCCACTCATGTGAGATCTACTGGATGTGGCTCATTGAGACCTGAATGTACTTCAGATTTCACAGGGGGAACTGCTGAGAGCTTGTAATGGGGGCATGACTCTGCTCCTGTGGAAGTCAATAACAGTTTCACAGTTGACTTCATTTGAAAGAGAGCTCAACCCAAAGCTCAGCACATCAAAACACCATATTCTACATATTTAAACTACTCCACTCTTTCTTCATGAACTTGTTTTTCATAACAGTTTTCCTTCTTTGTCTGGGAAGGCACTATCTACTATCTCCACAAGACAGTATAACAAAACAATTTAAAAAATAATTATGTCTGTTCTTTTATCACCACTTCAATTTATAAATGATTTGTCTATCTCTTGAAGTCTATGCTGTCTCATAGTTATGTCTTGCCATTGGTTAATTTTCATAGAATCATAGAATCATAGGGGTTGGAAGGGACCTCAAAAGATCATCTAGTCCAACCCCCCTGACAGAGCAGGGTCACCTAGAGCACATCACACAGGAAGGCGTCCAGGCGGGTTTTGAATGTCTCCAGAGAAGGAGACTCCACAACCTCTCTGGGCAGCCTGTTCCAGTGCATAAAGATATATATTAATATAATGAACTTCATGCTATGGAGTGCTTACTCCTGAGCTATTTGGAAATTAATCAATATACAATCATAATGAATCAGATATTTAAGAAAACTTCTTGATACACTAAAATACTAGTGTTGCAAGATTCATTCACATGGCTTGTAGCACCAAGCTAAAAGCAAGAAGATAAGTAGCCTTCACTTCCTTCTGATGTAAATGAAAGCAGAATTACTAAGTTAATACTGGCTGAAAGCAGTTTTACTTTTTGTGTAAACTGATAAGTAGCTACACACAGTTTGGGTACATCTGCATTTCTCCCATCCCAAAGAAAAATTTGTGTAATAGCCTTTAAGCTTGTTTTATTGGTCTCCTGAGAGTCAATAAACAGTCAGAATACAGCCTGAGCCAAACTGTCAGGGAAATAGTGTAAGTAATTGCTCTGTGCTGCTGTCTGTTGGTCAAATTGTAGCATGAGAATGAAATAGATGAGTTTATGCTAGTGGTTGAGTATGTAAGATTCTCTTCTCTTCATGCCCCCTGTGGCAGCTCATGCTCCATGATTAAATATGATCACAGAAAGAATAATTACAGTTGGAAAGGACCTTAAAGATCATCAAGTTCCAACCTCTGTGCCGTGAGCAGGGAACCCTACCACTAGACCAGGTCACATAAAACCTCATCCAGCCTGGCCTTAAAAACCTTCAGGGATGGGGCATCAACAACCCCCCTGGGCAACCCATTCCAGTTCCTCACCACCCTGATAGTAAAGAATTTCTTCCCAATATCTAACCTAAATCTCCCCTCTATTAAATTTCAGATAATGTTTTTGATATGGAGGTTACAGGTTTTACTATTTAACTGCAAAGCCTTCTGTCCTGAGCTGGCTTTTGGCATCTGGTACCTTAGTGACACAAGATGCAAATTTTTTGTGAATTGGAAGAGATGAACTGGAAGACCCCAAGTCAAACTTCCTTTTTATTCAGCTCAAAGTCACCATGAGAGATGGAAGGGTTCAGCTTGAGCAGTAAGACAGCATGGTGCCTTGTCCCATGTGGGAACAGAGACTCAGATGTAATGGATGGAATCACTGAGGTTTTTAGACTGGCCCAAACTAAAAAGGAAAAGGTATATGTTATGGCAGAGTTCCCTTTAAACAGAATTAGGCAACATTCCCCTCCTTGAAATGGAGGTGAACCTATTTGAGAGGTTTCATGGGTTTCACCATGTGCCCAGACGGAGCTCTGAAATATACACAGATGAAAGTAAAAAGAAGATGAAAAGACTCAAGGTGCCAAGCATGCTGGCTGAAGATCCTTCTTTATACTTGGTTCTGTCTCATTGTTCAGTTCACCCACTACTTTCCAGATACTGCTTTCAAATGCAGCCTGCGTGTGAGAGATCCACATTTTTATTTCTATAACTTTGATTGTTGGTTCAAACACTCAACTGCAGGATCTGCTATCTACTCCCCTGTCCAGTGAACTCATATATAAAAAATGAGGTAGGACAAGTTGAAGAGTGAAACTGAGAGAAAATATCTGAAAATAGGCCACACTGGTGCACAGAGTGCTCCCTTAGAGAGGAGGGGGAATTTTGGATTAAAATTGCTGCTTCTGATCAGAGGAAGATTGACTATCCGAGAACTACAGAATAGTGTAGTATCATTTTGCCTTGGTTTTCTTCCAAAAATGACTGATTTGGTGCCTCAGCCAAAATGAGAGCTCAGGATTATAAATAAGGAAAAGAAATAGATGTCTCTCTTCACCTTAGAATTAAGCATGAATTTTTCAGGACTGATGCATCCTTCTCTTCAGTATTTCTTCTTGACTATTTTAGTCCTCTAACTTTTTCATGCAAAAGTCTTCTTCATATTTCCCCTCAAACTTATTGTACTTGGAGCAGAGCAGTCCAAGTCAGTAGCATGGATATCAACAGATGTAGATGCAGATAGGTGCTTATATGCCAGAGTTAGCCCCTACGTTATTGTTATTTTTAAGACAGAGAACAGGTTACAAGAAAACTTTAGGAAACAAAATACTGTCTAGGTGAATCTCAGGAATTCTGGGAGGAATCAGTTCAGAAGAACAAAACCTCACCCATCACTGTAATGATCAAACTTTATGTAAGTGGTCGTTAAATAAGAGATTTGAAATGGAGTTACAATTTCTTTTTTGTTTTCATAGGTGTCCTATCTGAGCCACTATGCAAGGGGCTGCAGAGGCTGGAAACTCCCAGTTACTTTCTATGGCTGTAACTCCTCTGGCAGAGAAAGACCTGGGGGTGCTGGTCAACAGTTGGCTGAACATGAGCCAGGAGTGTGCCCAGGTGGCCAAAAAAGCCAAAAGCATCCTGGCTTGTATCAGAATAGCATGGCCAGCAGAGCCAGGGGGGTGATCTTACCCCGTTCTTGGCACTGATGAAGCTGTACCTCAAATTCTGTGATCAGTTTTGTGCCCCTCACTACAAGAAGGACAATGAGGTGCTGGAGAGAGTCCAGAGGAAGACAACGAAGCTGATGAAGTCTAGAGCACAGGTCTTACAAGGAGCATCTGAGGGAACTGGGGTTGTTCAGCCTGGAGAAAAGGAGGCTGAGGGTGAAGACTGGTCTCTTCTCCCACATTAACCAGTGATAGGATGAGAGGAAGTGGCCTCAAGATCCACCAGGGAAGGTTCAGATAGGACATTAGGAAAAAATTATTTACTGAAAGAATGGCCAAACATTGGAACAGGCTGCCCAGTGAGGTAGTCAATTCATCTTCCCTGGAGGTGATAAAAAAAAATGTGTACGTAGCACTTCAGGACATCATTTAGTTGGCATGTGTTGGTTTGATGGTTGAACTTCATGGTCTTAGAGGTATTTTTCAGTCTTAAAGATCCTATGATTCTGTGAAAATAGGAGCTGTGCTCTGAACCTATCCAACATCAAAATACCAAGCCCTCAGCAACCAAAACCTAAATCCAGTACTTGTGCATCTCTAGTCCCTCAAAATCAGGAGAAATTTGGACCTAAAGTTTTTTTTTTTCCATCAGATTTCTATCTCTGAAATGGAAGCATGACTAGGGTCTTCTAATGACATTGTAAGATGGCATTCATTAATGTTTGATCACCACAGTGATGGAAAAGCTGATGACAATGATAGTACTGTCTTTAGAAAAGTGTTTGAAATATTAAAAGCAAGTTTTTAAACTCAGTTTAAAGTACTTTCAGCAAAGTCTGATATTCTTAACATGTATCCATTTACTGCATTGGACTATTGCACTGTGTTGCAAGAAGTTGCTGTGCTCCACTCAAGAAGTTGCGGTAATTTGGCACCACAGAGTTAGCTCAGAGAAATGCTGGAGATTGCAATTACTTCATGTTTGCTTTTGTGTTTTGACACCACCAGGTGAAAGGTGTTGGTGACATGCACAGTAGAGTTGTCATTAAACGTAACCAAGCTAAATGTTTGATGAAATGTGGGGTAGTAGCTGAAGAAAAGATAAAGCAAACTAAGCATGCAAAGTCAGATATTCTTGATGTAAATGAAGAGGAGCTTTGTTAGTAGATCAGCAGATTGCAGAACTGTTCAATCCCCAAACAGTTGGCAATGAAAGCATTTCATGCTATGCTTCTGCAGCATGATAATTTTCATCCTATGGTTTTATTGCTGAAGCTGTGATAGTGTGTGTGTATATATGTACCCATGCAGGCAAACTGTGTGTGATGAGATTAATGGAAACAGCAATAAATATGTTTTCAACATCACGCAGCTGGCAAAAATTAGGATTGTCTCTAGAAATGCATTTGGTCTACAAATATATATATATATTTTAGCATTTATAACTCTTGTTATTATTATTGTTGTTATTATTTTATTGTTATTATTTTTATTTCTAAGCTGTATTAGACTTCATTCTTTCAGATAAAAACATGCATATCAGCTTTGCAGTTTGATTGCCTTATGGGCATAAAGCTTTGCATATTTACTGCCCATGAATCATACAAGTATGTGAAATCTAGTGAAGATTCAATTTTTCCTGCTAGATGCACTTCGACGTTTAATTAAAATATGTATTATTAATAAAACTAGATTTAAGTCATATTTTTTACAGCTATGACTGAAACATTAAGGCCAAATTGTTTCATACTTTTAGAGTAATTTGCTTTTAACGTTTTGTGCTTTAATCAAGGTAATTCTAGGATGAGGTTTGTAGTGCTTGTGACTTTCTGATGTTTAAGTCACTGAAAACAGAGTTAAGAGTGTTCCAAGATAAAGTCACATTTACTTACTAAATTAGCTCCAAATTTTTGCTGCAGAGAGAACCTTATGTACCAGCAAGAATGCAATAAAATATATATATTTAGAAAACCGTGCTCAGTGCACAAATTGCAGTCTATTGTATCCATCTTCACTAAATACACGTCAGGTTATTGGTTTATGCCAACCATTGCAAAGCCTTTAGATGTCTCAGTTGCCCTGTTCACCTAACTTATCTTCCATTTCGTGGTAAATTTCCCTGGTTCTCTTGTAATATATTGAACATAGCAAGGCTGATAGCTGCACTGTAACTCATTTACACATACCTGTTGGCAAGGAATCAATAAAACTCTTCTTCGCCTTATCCCGCCTACCTTTTAATTCTGCATATGTGTGGCTGTTTGTGTTTAATGGAACTTTTGGCTGCAACAGGTCTATTAATTACTTTTGAGAAGGATTTTAATTTTTAACTCCTGAGTTATATTATAAGCCTAATGGAAGTGTGAACTTTGGAAAATTGAGAGGATATCTTTGCTGAGAAGGGTGTAAATTGTAATTTAAACATTTCACTCGATGATGATAAAAAATTTCAGATATGAGAGCCTTAAGTGTATTTGCCAGTCAGAGAGGAGGCAGTGATAAAGTGAATAAGGGGAAGAATTTATGTATTTAACATTCAAGTAACTCTTTTTTTTGGCCTGTGAAAGAGCACTGTATTTCTGTGCACATCTGTTGGAATCTGTGATTCATGTTTGCATCACATATTTACTTAAATTTGTACACACCAGTAAGTTTCCTGGTCATTACAAGCATACATAACACTTGGACACTGATTAAACCTGTGAGAGGTCCTCAGAGAGGAAAACACAGCTCTGTCATGACCCCAGCCTCTAGAGAACTCATGAAAACTACAGAAGAGAAGATTCTCATTTTATGTCAATTAAACACCAAATTTTAATACTATTAGGAAAAAAAAAAATATCAATATTTTCAGCAAAAACACAACCACTTTTTAGAAGTCAAGTACAGGAAAATAATTTTTATTCTAAAGTATGCCTTTGCCAAACAGTTATAGCTGCATATAGGAAGTACAACTTCCACTTTTCAGATATGAATATGTTGGTGATTTTCATAAATATTATCTGTACTCTGACCATTTAAAGAGTAATTTGACAATATGTGATATACCAAAAAAAATTATATATATTACAATAAGGAATAAAAATGTTTTAAAAAATCTTGATTCATGCCTTTTTATTAAAACCACAAAATTTACTGCGTAGTCCACTTGGTACAAAAAAGAACAAAACTATATCTATTTTTTTCTTTTTATGTGCCTACTTTGTTTTTGAACCTTCAAGGGTCTCATATTCAAAGTTCTCTATATAAATGTATAATTAGGAAAACACCTATGTTGGAAAATCAAGATTTCCACCCAATGACTTGTGGAGCTAAGGCTTCAAGAAAAACTGTCATGAGAATGACAGTAACATTTTAAGAACAACAGTTGTGGCCTGACTGCCAGATCTCTGGTTGAACACATTTCCATAAACAAAAAGAGAGTATGCACTCCATCTATGGATAAAATTGCAGGTGCCACACACACACACACACACACACACACACACACAAAACAAAACAAAACAAAACAAAAAGTGCTCAGGAATGAAAATTTTATTTGTTACTGGTAAATTGTTCTTTGCTGTGGGGAATCACACCATAAAAAGTCAAGACACATTCTTGGAAATTTAAAACTGGAGTGTAAATTAATCAAAATCAGAAGTAATATAATTACATGTATCTGTTATATAACTGTGAATACTGTTATCTTAACATTAACAAAATATATTAAACATATTTTGTCAAAAGAAATACTAACTGACATGTCTTCTCAACTGAATGGTGTTAATAATATGCAATCTGTTACATTTGCATACTATGCTATGTAAATACCATGCACACTACATACATTTTATAAATCATATTCTGAAATATATATTCTAAAAGATATATTCAAAATTCAAAAGATATTTAGTTTGTTATATTCATACCTGTTTTCTCTATGTTTCTATGTTAGAATGATTAAGTTTATCTCTCGTGAATGCTAAAGGATGATGAAAGTAAAACTCACATGCCTAACACATTTTGGAAAATTTTAAAATAAATCTTTCATAAACATTCATTTTAGAAATTTGTTCTCATGTAGTTTTCCAAAGCAAAACTCCTGTTTCATTTTTTTCTCCTTAGTGCAACAACCATTCTTTAAAATGGACTTATTTGTTTAGAGTACAGAAATGGCACACTCATTCACCAAGCACCCCTAAAATTCACATTAGTGTTTTATAAAGAGTACATAAATTCAATATTGGATCAAATCACAAATATTTGTGTTATGTTTCAGGACATCGGTCAAGCAAACAAAAACAGGTTAAATTCATGATATATTTTGTTTTGTTATGAATTATCCAAACCAGCCAACTTTGTATCTTATTCATCATTGTTTGTATCAGTGTAGGAACTTCAGACCTTCGGCATAAAACAGTAAAAATGTTACTTTAAATTCAGTCTTGCAAATGCAAAGTTGTAAGAGAAATTTGTGATATTGAAAATAAATTGTGACATTGAAATTATACTTGTCAATGATATTCCTTTTCTATTGATAATCTGCACAGGTTTAGAAGAGGTATAATATTTCAGGTGTCTCTACAGTTCATGTTTTTGATTGTCAAGTATACCTATGAATTTTATCTCTTATATCAGGATTTGTCCCTAGCAGTAGAACTAAAAATACAGTGCTATTTCACTGAATATGAATAAGGCACAATTATCAAGTCAAACTACTGTTGATAACTTCATGCATTGACTTTTCCTGCAGATTTCATTCCAGATTTTGGAAGTTCTTTCATCTCAGCACTGCTGTTTCACAATAGATCTTACTGCTATGCTTCAGTTGTTCAGCACAAGTACAATATGTGAAAGATCACACCCTACTTATCTGTATCATTTGGCATTCTGTTCTCTGGAACCTTAGAACAAATAAACTCTTAAAATGCCCAGTATTCTGATTAAAGCTATGCACATCACATATTTAATCTTCAATATGACTTTCAGATTAGCAAATCTGTTTAATTCTTGCTGCACTCCCCAATAATATTACTCCAGTACTATTGTAAAGAAAAATTATATTTTATGTTTAATTGCTGTTGTACTGTTTAAACTAACTACATGGGAAAGTGTTATTTATAGCTAGCACAACAAAGAGTCTCTGTTCCAAACATCCACACATAAAAGAAAAAAATGTTCTGTTAATAGTGGAACTAACCATTTATTTTCCATTGGATGGTTTTCTGTGTACCCCATACCTTTCTACTACAATGAGCTTCTGCCCAGGTGACACTCTCATCATACTACCTTTGTCTGTCCCTCATACCGTGACAGCTCTGGGGGACTTTCAGTTGCTCACTGTGGCCAGCCCCTCACCAGAGTACTCTGTGAATTGTCTCATAACCCCTGCTGCAGAGCTGAAGATGGCATCACTCAACTGTTTATCTGATTCATGCTTGCTCACTAACTGAAAAATAAGGTGTATGAGGCTTTGTTTCGTCCTTTGTGGGAGTTTTCCTCCATTATTTCTACCTCTCCCTTCCCATTTTTGTGAAAAACAACATATTCTTTGCATGTTTTTACATATTTGGACTTAGATTCAAATGTCACTGAATTGAGGGACGAATTTTAGATAAATATATAGCAGAAAATCCTCCTGCAAAAATGGGAAGGGCAATGGGACAAAGCACTGCAGGATATTTGTCTGGTTACTCCCTTTTCATCTTTCCTTACTGTTTTCTTCTGCAGAGCTCATTCAGCACCTATCTCTTCCATGTCCTTGACTCAAAAGGAACAGCCTTCCACGGCTCACAGACCATAGAATGGCATAGTCTTAAGAAAGTGACTATAGCAATTTCAAGAACTGGTCACTAGGGTTATATTTGTCTCCATTTAGGCTGTAGGGTCACGGAAGCACCATGAAATCAAGCATGCTTATTAATGGGATTAATCTGACCAGAGGCAGATATCTACCACAGAGATACATACATATGAGAGAGTGACTGTAGGCTTCCTAAATGTGGAAATAAATCAGTGTAATTAATTTTATTCTAGTGCCAGCTTCCAAACTGATCTGATATAGAAAGGCCTGTGTGGTGGTGCAGACCCCTGTGCCCCTGGACCACATTGTGGTATCAGCACCCACCAGCATTGTTCTTGCTTCAGTTACAAGGGCAGAGGGAACAGCATTGTTCTTGTTTTAATTGCAAGTGCAGTGGGCTGGGACAATCTGGCACTTTC
Organism: Apus apus; assembly: GCF_020740795.1. Classification (NCBI taxonomy): domain Eukaryota; kingdom Metazoa; phylum Chordata; class Aves; order Apodiformes; family Apodidae; genus Apus; species Apus apus. The sequence goes on along the minus strand of NC_067282.1, from coordinate 44,686,196 downwards.
TGACCTTTCAAACTAGGGCAATGAGTTGAAGTAATCTGGCACCTTCTTGTCCTGGTACAACTGCAGCGAGTTGGGATGATTAGGCACTCCCTAACAGTACCTGGAACTCCTATTATTTGGGAAACATACCCAAGACCCTTCCTGCTCAACCACAGCCCACTCTGAAAGCTGCCAACATGACCTGACAAGAATCATGGCCACAATGAAAAAATACTGACCAAAGTCAATCATCTTGTGACCCTTGAAATAACGATTCCAAAGTGAACACCTTTAGACGTCTCCAGGTTCACCGCAGGCTGCCCATATCTCATTATGAAATATCAATGCTGATGAAGGAAAACAGTGAGTAATTCACTACTTTTCATATTTTGTGATGAAACATTGAAAGTGTGAGTAATTTGCTACCGTTTGATTTTGCAACTTTCTGTCGCAAAAGTGAGTATGAGTAATTCACTTTAACTCAATCTCATGATGTCCAAAGATCATTCAGTACCAAAATTCTCTAACTTCTTAATCACAGGTTAACCTCTATATCTGTGTAGGAGTGATTTAATTTAGAAACTTGTTGACCCTTTAAGTAAATTGCCATGTTTGATTGTAACAAGTTGTTGATTATTGACTAAGTGTTGCTAGAAAATCATATAATCTAATTCTGTGTTTTGTTATAATGGTGTTAATGAACCTGAAGTTACTGATATGCCGAAGTCACACAGCAATCATAATCACATGCTGAAGCACTACACTGGAATCTGTACACCTAACCCCTTTAGACATAGACCATTTACTAAGTCTGGGACTCGGAGTGGATTCAGCCATACTCAGTCTTCTCTCTGAGAAGGAGTTTAGAAGGCAAGGGAGTCCATATTGAACCTCTTCACTCAACAGGAAAGCCTTCCTCATTCTTTTCCTTCATCTTTATGCAGATCATTCCAACCCAGTCCTGACTTGATTTCCCCATATCTCTATAAATCACTTCTCCTGGTGAAAATCCCTCAAATCCAATTCCAACATTTATGTGTTCCTTCCACATAGTAAGTAATAAAGTGGATCTTGACACTGAACTCTGTTGAGTCATGCTTTTACAAATTCATATTAAACCCACTTTTTTCTAATATCTTTGAGGCAGACTTGATCAGCGTCAAGTGTTTCCACTCCCATCCACAACAGCCTGAAAGTACCTTTTTTATACTACTGACTATGAAATGCCACTAAAGGTCACTTATAAATTTGGGTGGCACGAACTCAGTCCTGAATGCCTCCAGTTCTTGAATAGTCAGCTTAAACTGAGCCTGAGCTCAGGCCACATTGAGTCTAATTTATTTGTCCTTGTAGCAGGTGACATCGAGCAACTCTTAGCAAGAAACCCCAGCCAATTTTTCTGACTAGTGTTGGCCAGGTACTATCTCTGACCTTGAAATCACTAGTGAGAAGCAGAATCACAGAATCTGCTCAAGCAGGGTCACCTAGAAAAGATTGTCCAGGACTTTGTCCAGTCAGGTTGTGTGTCCACAGGTGGAGACTTCACAACACCTATGGGGAATCTGTGCCGGTGTTTAACCACCCTCACAGGGAAAAAGTGGTTTCTTCATGTGTTCAGAAGCAGTATCTGTGACACAATTCTGTCTGACAAATGAAACTAGAGTTCTACTTCTTAGGTCATTAAAGGCTTTGTGAATTAATTTAGGTCTATGAGAATGATAATCAATATACATACATATATATATATATATACATAAACACATTCAAACATGTTATACCTGAAATGTATATGAATAAAAAAACATATAAAATCTGCCTCTTTGGGATGTCATGGTTTATATATAGCATCTTAGAAAGCTAAATCCTACTTTAAATCTCAAAAGCAAATACTTAGCTTAGCGTAAGTCAAACCTGCATTTTGCTGAATGTAATAAAAAGCATGTAAAATATTTCCTATTGACAAACTGTATTCAATATGACTAAGTATTTAGGATGTAATGTACCATAGAGAATGAGTGTTTGGTAACTGAGCTGACACTGGGTCCAGAATCCATATGATACTGCCATTGAAGGTCACTGGCAGCACTGTTTTGAATCTATGCAAATGGTCATATATCAATGTACTGTAATGGACCACCATCTCTGACTGTCACATAGTTCTCTATAAAGAACCAAATCCTATGTCCTGTTTTGATCCTGATCCTTTTTGAACCCTATCTTTGAGACTTGGGGGTCTGTTTTTGGAGTAAGGGTATTACTTGACAGAATCCAGGGGGAGATACATCACAGGAAATTTCAGATTCTTAAAAGGAGTAAATTCTGCACTACGTGTTTGTGTAATCTTGATCTTTGGACATACTCAAAAGTTGCCTGGAAAAATACTTGAACAACCTGCTGTAACTTTAAACTTGAGAGAGGGTCTGGACTAGTGACTTGTAGTGGGACTTTAAACATAAATTGTTCTATGAACTTACATGGGGGATGGAAGGAATTAGGAACAACATTTATTCCCATCCTCCCATGTTTTCACCTTCTTCAAATTCTATCCATCCCCTTCTTTCACAAAAACACCTGTTTCCAGTGCAACTGGGCTTCATGCAACAGGAATGGTCCCATCTAGGAGGTATTGCCACATGCAGCAGAGCTTTTGGCTTTTGCTCATTAACAGAGCCATAGGAGCCCAAACTGACAGGTCAGTAGCTTATGTTACTACTGGCTTCCAGATTAAACACGATGCCCCCTGGCAATTTGTAAGCCAAAGCAGACACTCTAAATGTTCCCCTGTCTCTGCTGCTGCATGCAGCATAGATCATATCAGCTGTAAAACATGTTACACTAACATGTATTATGTTAGCACATCCCAAATTTTAATTAATTTGAGGGCTAGAAAGAATGGATTCCTGAGTTAAGCTGTGTCAATGGAAGAATGTGAGATTATTTTTTTTTTTAAAGAGAAATACAAACCAACAGCAGACAACTGTCTATTATTGCATCAATGGTTCAGAATCTGTTACTGAAGAGAATGAGAAAGCATCAACAGAATTCCCTGAGACCAAGGAACTTACATTGTCATTGAATCTATGTGATGTTGAAGAAAAACAGATGTGCAATCACCTAAAAGTGAAAGAAACAGTTCTGTATGACTCTAAAAAGAAAGAAAAAATGGTATTTCCAAGACTTGCAGTTTCCATTTAGAGGCCTGTCACCCATAGTTCAGAGTCACATCCCTGCTAGAACAGGATCACTTACAGTAGATCACACAGGAACATGTCATAGAATCATAGAATCATAGAATGGTTTGGGTTGGAAGGGACCTTAAAGATCATGGAGTTCCAACCCCCCTGCATGGGCAGGAACACTTTCTGCTAGACCAGGTTGCTTAAAGCCCCATCCAACCTGGCCTTGGACACCTCCAGGGATGGGGCATCCACAGCTTCCCTGGGCAACCTGTTCCAGTGCCTCACCATCCTTACAATAAAGAATTTCTTCCTAACGTCTAACCTAAATCTACCCTCTTCCACTTTAAAATGATTACCCCTTGTCCTATCACTACATACACTTGTAAAAAGCCCCTTCCCCACTTTCCTGTAGGCCCCCTTCAAGTACTGGAAGGCTGCTATAAGGTCTCAGAGCCTTCTCTTCTCCAGGCTGAACAACCCCAACTCTCTCAGCCTGCCTTCATAAGTGAGATGGGTTTTGAATGTCTCCAGAGCAGGCAGTGCTCTGTCACTCTCACAGCAGAGTTTTCCCTTATGTTTACCTTGAACCTCTTATGCTCCGGCTTGTGCCCATTGCCCCTTGGCCTGTCACTGGACACTGCCAAAAGGAGACTGGACCTGTCCTCCTGACTCCCACCCTTCAGATACTTATAAGCATTTATGAGTTCCCCCCTCAGTCTCCTCTTCTCCAAGCCAAACAGACCCAGCTCTCTCAGCCTTTCTTCTTAGAGCAGGTGCTTCATTCCTTTAATCATCTCTGTGGCCTTGCACTGAACTCTTTCTAGTAGTTCCTTATACTTTATGAACTGGGAAGCCCAGAATTCACCAGCAGATGACTTCAACAGATTGCTTAAGTAGTGCAAAGAGCCAGGTGTGTCTCATTCCTAAGGATTTCTCTATGTTCACTGGGTCCTGACTTCTGCCACAGTTTCTAGACTGCCTGTTCTTCATGTGGCCACAATTTACAGTGTTTCCAGGGGTAAATTGTTCCATAGATGTGCACAGCCCACTTCTATACTCCAGTGATCTGCCAATAGATGCACGTTTAATTCTATTACCTATTAAAAACATTGCAGCAGCCACAGGTTAGTGTTACTACACTCACCTCTGGACCAAACAGCCACAGCCACAAAAGCCTTTACTTTTCCTTGGATGTGGTTCTGTCTGTTGGGTTTTGCTTTCCCCATTGTAATTAAGTAGTATTCAAAATCAAATTTACTTTGCACTTCTTTATTTTTTTTTTTTTTCCTAGAATAACCACAGTCAAAATTCCTGTCCTGCTATGTAGAATTGGTAAGTTCTTCTGCTCTCTTCAGGCCACTGGCCCCTTCAAGACCAGTTCTGCAAAATCTAGGAAATGGCTCACAGGAATATTTAAAGCCTTCTCTGCTACTTAAATTCAGTTATGTCACTGGATATAATACTGCTCTGTAGTCCAGGACAGGATTCCCACTTTCAAGGAGAGTAAATTAAATTTCCTCCTTTAATAGCTCAGGGACAACTTAGCATCGAACATACAGACATCACAACTTTTTTGGTTTTGATTTCCCTCATGAGGTGGTATAAACACAAATAAGCACCAAAAAAAATTAAAGTGCTTTTCAAAGAGGAGTGCTGAAAACTTAAAGAGTACACTGCTGCATTAGAAATACATCAGGTTAGTGTCAAAGAAACAACTGGACAGTTTTAAAATTAATTAAATAAATAAAAATAATTTTTTTTAAAACAGGATCTTAACTATAAAATCATCACTTTGTTATCAGAGATTGGCAAATCCCACTAGCAAATGCTCAGGTTTGTATTTCTTTAATAGTTGGAAGTACTGCAAAGCCTGAATTGGGTCAAACTGCTTTTAACCTGGATGAAAAAATTTAAGGATGGGATTGTTCAATTCTATCAATTCTTCATTTCCTATTACCAGAAATCCTGTTTGGGGGTTTCAATATAGGAAAGGTAAAAAGATCACAAGGCAACAGAGAAGCAGGTAAATATTGACAGATCCAAAGCACATACCAGTGTCCTACTGAGAGTTAAAACAACTGCCTGTGCTGCTCAGGGACTGAGTCAATCCTATGGATGGGAGCTGTCAAAGTAAAACTTTCGCCATTTTCTCATTTTTGCTGCATAAATGTGTTCTTTCTATTAGATTTCTTTATCCCTTTTAGCCTTTCTAAATGACAATTAAGTCTGCCTACCCTATCAATAGCGGGTAATTTATTTGTTTCTACAGCTGAGCCTGACCTTCATTGATTTTATTGGAGTAATTTGCTTGAAATGATTTTTTAATGTTAGATTTATTACAGAGGCACTTCATTGTCCAATAAATGAAGTAAATTGTATTTTAAAAGTAGCAAAATGAAAGAATCACTGAAATTTGAATGAGTTTTTTACAAGTGTATTAGCTTGAAAGCTCCCTTATGCATCTCTTCTATGGACGCCACTTTGCAAACAGGAGATTTTATTCTTGGTTTGTGTGTGCCAGATTCCTAAAACCATAACCCTGAATCTGGGCACTGGGTTAATTTGTTGGTGTATTTCTCCTTTTATTGCCTGTCTCCCTCGGTTTTTAAACCTCTTGCTTGCTCTGTTTTAAGTGGCCACAGCTGGGAGTAGGATTTGTGACTTGCTCTCCTTTTAGATCTATCTGTCTCCTGTAGTGGTTCAATTGCTGTGTGTAAAGACACTGCAAACCATTCTGGAGAACAGTAAACTACAAATTACCACCTCTACCTTTCAGTGTAGTTAAGAGTCAGATTCTTAGTTGAGTATGACAGAGACATAAGTTTTCATTGTTTTTAGAGTAAAACAAAAAAATTTGCTCAGTTTTGTGCACTTCATCTGGTGCTTTGTGCATACAAAATGTTGCCATGCTGTGCAAGGAAAGTTCATTTTCAGGTATTTCCTCTAAGACATAAAATCTCTGTGCTGTCTCAGTGAAGTGCTCTGTCTTCAAGACATTGTTGCAGCCCTGCAGGATGGACAGTGACGCTGAGAAGTATCAGCATATCCTGCATTCCTGTGTATCATCTCCTTCTTGCTGCCATCCTTGCACTGTGGAGCTAACACAGGACATTTACTACCACTCTCTTTTTCATGCCACTTGAGTAAAATGGGGGTGCACACAGCCTTTATCTGCCTTGTCTATTTAAATCACAAGCTTGTTTGCACATGGATCATCTGCTACTCTGTATCTGTGCAGTGCTTAAAACACTGGACCACCTGACAAAGTTATTAGTTACTTTTCAATTTCTTGTGTGTGCACTACCATAATATATTATATAACAATAATGATAACAATAATGATAATAATAACAACAATAATAACAACAACAACATAGTAAGAACTACTGCAATTATATTGGCTTGCATGAACATGAAAGGTGTCCCTGCACTAAATTTACCAATTTCTGTTTGTTTGGTTTGAAGTTGATTTTAAGTGTTCAGAGCAGATGACGAAATTTAAACTTGTAAAAGCTGTATTATGACACCTAAATAAAAGATATCATGACTGTCAAAGTCAACATTCACGTTAAAAAAGCCCACTGTTCAGATGCCATTTAGTAAGACAGGGTCCTGAGTGCTCTAAACACTATTTTTTTCTATAATAAGCATTGATGCCATTGACAGTTTAAACGGATTTTTGGTCAGGTGTCTCTGAGACACTTATGTCCTCTGCATACCCAGTTACCTCCTTTATTTGTCCACCTCCCAAGCCAGTGTAATTGCCATCAAACAAGAAACTGGTGCCTAAGCATTTTACGGAAGGAAATTTGATTTGCATGGGCAGCACCTGAGGGAAAAGCCAGCACTAGTAGAGAGCCCATGTTTCTCTGTGCTTCTACAAAGGACCATATGAAAAATTAAATCTCAGGTTTCATTTGGGAATAAGGGATTCAAATACCTGCTGTTCACTATCTGAAGAAGAACTGTGAAACTGCATCCCAACTGAATTCATCAACCATTAGAGTCACAAACCTGTTCCTAATCTAGGAAAGGAAAAAACAGTTGAGTTTGGGGTGTCTTAGCACTCTGGATCTGATCTGTCAGCTTGATCTCCACATGCTCTTTTGAACTTCTTCCCAGGTTAGACTGGACATCTTTCTTCTTATTTCTCTCCTGAGAATCCTTGATGTGAGTATCTAACTGCTCACATGTTTTCTACCTGGCTGCCTGATCTGTAAAACTCAACTTACTCCTGACAGCCTGGTCCTGCCAGTAGACTGATGACTCTGGAAGAAATATGTGCTCAGTATTATTGAAAATAAGGTGACTATTATGTTGAATATGACTTTAGTCTAACTTTTGGCATCTATATATGGAAGTTTTTAAGGTTTGGTGGGGATTCATAGGCAATTGATTAAAAAAAAAACACACCCCAAAACCAACAGATACGCAGTAGCTGTGTGATAGGTAGTCCCTTTTGTTATTTAAATAGCATTTGAAGAAGCAGCTTCCCCAAAATATATGTCCATGTCTCATTTTATTTCATGCTGTGCATGTTTTGAAGATCACACCAGTGTGTGAAGCAAAATTTAAAAATATAAAACCATGCAATATATTTTAATACAAAGCATAAAGTTCTTTCCTTTTAAATTTCCTTGCTTGTTTCCTGTCTCTGTTTCTGCCACCATTATTGATATAAGGAATCCATCAACATATTTTTATGGATGCTTAAGAAAGGCTGACCTTTCCTTTGCAGGTACAAATAGGTAGTTCCTCAGAGGCCGTAAATGAGTGACAAGATAATTCTATCCATTTAATAGGGAAGTGATGTTGATGGTATCATTCTTCTCGTGTTTGAAACAGGAAAGTATAGAGACCTTTCTCCCTCACTCTGTTCTGCTTTATGTGATGGATTTTCTCTCTGACTAATCGCTGTCACATTAACCTGCACTATTTCATCCTTCAGAGCTGTCAAGATAATGACGATAATCGAAGTGGCTCATTGTAGGTAAAGGAAATTATATGAGCAAAGTAATATCATAAAACAGTGTTTAAATATTTTAATTTCATTTGTCAGGGCTGCCCCAACACTTCATTACACATATAACCATGTCTCATCAGTGGAATTAGTGCATTATTCATTACTGTTAATTATTTTCACATAATGGCTGCCCTGATATATTTAACCTCCACATTATATCTCAGATAATGGGCCTGTAAAATTGAATTGTGTGAAGAGCGGAGTTCTAAAGCTCATTTGCAGAACATCAAAGAACAAAGAAGAGGAAAAGAATTCTAAATGGGACATTTCGCCCAGCTGGGGCCAAACATTTGTTTCTGTCTGATTTGCATACAGAAAATAGGTGGTTCAGAAGTGGTTTAACATTGTACATGCTGTCTGCTCCTATTACACAGCCAATTAGAATTTGTTAATGTCTTGAGTGTTAGAGACAACTAACTAGCCAATCTATTGTCTGAATGGCAGTGAGCTGGAAGAAGACCTTTCTGAAGGACAGACCACAAAATCATTTGGCATATTAAGGTATCACCTACAGTTAATACTTTTGATGAAGGTCTGTCTGAATTGTAGAAATAAATTAACAAAAACTGCTCTGGACTGAGAAGAACCAAATCTGTGAAATTCCCATAGCACCCTATTAATTACTAGGTTTTCCCTGCTCCATATTTTCTGCTGCTGTCTGTCAGGTAGGAAGTTGAAAAAGGTGAGGAAGAGAATGCAGCATCCTCAACAAGACAAGTGTATCTGCACTGAGTGCAGCAAGCTGTGTCAGCAGACCCGATGGGCTCAATCCCACACAGCAGCGAAGCAAAACATATTATCACCCAATTGTCTCCGTGGTGCTTTGCCGTGCTGGGGTTGATGTGTTTGTGTTCCTGTTTCAGAGAACAGTAAATGTCAGGCTCCTATTCTCTGGTTTGCCAGATATTTTGAGTATACACCCCAATAAAAGAAAGTCAGCAAGGGTATGGGCCTTCAGCATAATTAACTTTGGAGAAAAAAGCAGAATTAATAGAAATAATTTTGTCTCTAAGTAGCATTTTGAAGTCTGCTGTATGTCCATTCTAACAGCATACATTTAACTGAATAGCCATATATTTTCTTATTTAGAGGCTTATCCATTATTCACAGATTCCAATGGACCTGAAAAGGCATTGAAATTACTTTATGGAAATAACTTTTTATCAACAGTGCAACATGTTATAAGGGCCAAGGTCAGTTCCGCCAAAAAAATGACTTTTCATACAGTTTATGGAAATTTTCTTCAAACTTCAGTTTCAGAGTGTTTGTGAAGTTGTCTGTAAGCTCCCAGATCCCTAAATGAAGCTCTTCTGAAATTCACATGCAAGATAGACCTCTGTTCTGTTTCATGCCTATAGTAAATTTTATAGATTAAAAAAAAAACCCAAAACTTCAGACCTGATTCTTGGCTGTTACAGAATAACTTATGGCTGATGGTGGGACTATGATCTCAGAGGTGACTCAGCCAATCAGAAGTCAGAAAATGTTTAATGACTAACAACACAATTCACCAGAGGTCATTAACATACTTTAGCCTTATTGGCTAAAAAGCCATATTTCACAGGAATGACAAATGTCTTTTTGCTAAGTGGCAGTAGGTTTTTGGCCATATCATTAAATATTTAAACAACATATATATAAATCTTCTTCCACTTGGCATCATCTGGGATTCATTGGAAGAGACCCATTTATTTCACTTTGTAATGTTTGAAGTTTGTTGCAGGCTTCAGCCTCAGCCTCCAAACTCCAGAGATAGAGAAGTTAGGAAGGAAAACCACATTTGCATGGACTTGGCTTAGAAAGAGAATTCTCTCCTTTGTCTGTCCATTCTAAGAGTATATTATTTATGGATTCATATACTATGGGTTGCACATCTAGAAACTGTGTGAGCAAAACCTGCTGATGGTCTGTGCTTTATAAACAATTTTTATTTCATAGGATATTCTCCGGGTACCGTGGAATATGGATAAAAAGAAAGACTGGAGAGAGACCACTCAATGAGAAGAGTAATTTCTTTATAGCTAAAGAAATGTTATGGACTTTGGTCAAAGACATGAGAGATATTCAATCTTCTCACAGACATTCATTTGGATACTCCTGAATAGGAATGCACTGACAGGAGTGGTCTGTCTTTTTACTCTTGCCCCAGTGGAATTCTTTTCTCTTCTGAAACAGCTACTACTAGCGGGTTAAATTCCTCTTGTATCTGAATTTCAGTCCTAGAAAAATCTCACAGTCAAAGCCCCCTACTCACACAAACTCTCCATGTTCCCTGTGTGCTGTACTGATGAGACAAACACAACTTATGTTAGCAGAATACTGTTGTACTCTGCTGTTTATCTTTGACTGGAAAAAAACCCAACCCAATGGCCACATGTGGGAATCCAAGGGATTCCTTAAAAAGGGGAAAATGCTTCAAGAATGACACGTCAACAGAATTAAAATAACCTGTGACTTTGTCTATAATGTCTTTGGATCCTGGATACTCATCATGTATCAGGTATGCTTCTCCCCAGTAGTGTAGTGGAGAGCCAAGCAAGTAAGAGACTGAGTTTTTCCTGTGTAGCACAATGAATGCAAAGTGATGGATGGAAAATGATGGCATCAAGAAATCTGTTTAAGCTTGCTGATATTCTATGAAAGATCAATCTTGAGAAGGTCTACATCTGCTGGTTGTTGAGGTGTGTTGCATAAAGCCCAGTAGTCTCAACATTTTCAGAAGTGATATCTTTTTCTTTGGAAATTGAGGGACTAGGAATTTTTTCATTGTTGAAAGCAATACACAAGTGGCGAACATTAAGATTGCTGAAAAAAGTTACTCTCATAACAGTATTTTTCCTAAAATGCATATTGATGTATATGTCCACATACACACACACACACACAACAAAAAAATACCAACCCAAACAAAAAAAAAAATATATACCAGGGTTGTGTTTGTTAAATGGTGTTGAAATTTAGATACTAAGTGAGGAGAAATAAATGTGACTGAGATGTAAAGGATATAGCATTTCAATTATTGCCTAGGGAATATTTCCATTTTACACAATTTTCTTGAAATCTATGAACCCAGAGTCAAGGTTTACAAGGTCAGACTAGATACTAAAGAACTCTCTCTGCTGAGTCTCAACTCCATAGCTCTTAGAATTTTATGATTCTTGTTATAACGTGAACTAACATTATTTCAGAACTATACTCCACATAAGACATAGTCTTTGCAGGAAAGATCTGCAGTTTTACAAGGGACTATCACTTTGAATGTACTTAGGTGTGCTAAATATTTTGAAAGTATGAATCAGCTCATGCTTTCAGAATATTAACAGGCATATCTGAATATGTCCTCACCAGAAAATAGGAACTATTTCACAGACATCTATTATTACTTCCACAAAGTTGAAATGGAAGAGTTAGGTCTTTTGAAAATTTACAGAATACTGCAAAACTTCTCATAAAAGGTTTCTAGGAAGCAGATGCCAGTAAGTAAAGCAAAGAAAGATTAGAACTGCATTTGAGTGGTGATGAAATATGGCACTTTATGCAATAGAGATTTTTCGATTAGTTTTTATAAGAACACAATTTTTCTGAGATGGAGAACTCTCAGAATTTTTGCATAAAATCCTAGACCCACCTTCCAGTCTTTGTCTATGCATGTTTGTCCAATTTTTGGTCATACATTACAAAGTATATTTGAAAATGCCTCCTTTCTGTGATGGATTAGTACGTTGTGAAAATATATGTGTGGAACAATTAAACTCATAGATTATAATTGGCTTCACACATGTGAAAATGACAATGTTCAGTGTATGTCAGAACTTCCTGATGTGTTAGGCACAGCAAAGCAGAAGCATAGCTTCCTTGGAAGAAAAATTCATTCCCTCTTGGGCAACTGGTGACAGGAGAAGATGGGAGTTTACAAAGAACATGAACAGAGATACTCTTGTGATACAGTATTGTATGAGGGATGAGGATGACAGTGGAAAGTAGGAAATGGTAAGACTAAAAATGAAATATTAATTTGACTCTTGTAATCCAGGTAAGAGACATTGAATTGGAACAGCTTGGAGTAGCAGTGGACATGAAACTGAGCTTCTTTACAAGGTAAAAAGACATTACCACTTTAGTTGTCTGCCTCCATCTTTTTACATACATAGATCAGAAAACTGTTGTGACAAGAAGAAAATCCACTCAATATAAAAAAAATTCCAAATGAGTGCAAGTTTTCACACTTGTTTACCTAAACGAGTATTTATATGTTCAGTTCTGTGAATTAAACCACATAGTGAAGTCCTGACTACTTAATATATGGAATGTTCTATCTCAGTCTGCCTTCTGGGGTTTGGGTTTTTTTCTAGTTTCTTTATAAACACTGGAAGAAAATGAAAGAAAATTTAGCCTGTGTTTTGGTGATATCAAGGCCATTTTACATTACTCCAACAATGAAAGGGAGAATGAACATTAATGTAAATACATTATATTTCCACATCAAGATGCCTTTGTGCATCCAAGAGAATATGTAGTGGCTCTTGTCCAGAAACATGTTAGGTACACTTGTGTGTACTATGGTGTAGTAGTAATGAAACTACCCAGCAGAAGGGTCTGAACATAGGACATGGTTGTGTAAGGTAGATGGTGACATTTCAAGGCTCTGTGGCCCAGTGGCAACAGCACTCTGCTGCTAGAGGCTAAATCCTTCTTTTTGCATTGCAGAGCCAGCATGTAAAATGCATAAGCAGCACTGAGCAAAGGTAGATGAGCCTCAAATACATCCAAGGAAGGGAAGGATGAAGTCAGGCTCCCTCTGATATTTCTGTCTTCTATATACCTTTCTTTGCACAGGACTTCAGCTTCCATTGAAAGAGCTCACAACAGATCCCACATGGCTTCTCCTGTCCTGGAGCTGTTCATTTCACCCAGGTCCTGCCAAGCCATGTTCTGCAGCTTTGAACCTTTTGCTGAGTAAATGCTCTCATCACGTGCCAATCATGCAACCAGCCTGTCACTCCCATATCTTCTAAACAAAGATGTTACTTTGATTTCAGAAAAGGAAAATTGTAAATAATTTTTTATCTGATGCCTTGAAAACCTTGAAATACAGGGAAAAAAAAAAAAAGGAATCTTCAGGAGATGGTTGTACTTTGCAACCTGAAAAAACTTCAAGAAGTTTAGAGCCAATAAAGAACTTGCAACCTCTACCTGTCATCTGGAACTAAAAAAAATATAATCTTTTAACTATAATTTAAATGGCCTGGTAGAAACACTTAGAAATGATAAATTTTATTTTGTTTCTTTCCAAATAAAGCCTTGGCAGTTTTATTATTTTTCCCATGTTTATTTTTCAAATTTTGGTAAGGGACAATTTGCCGCACTGAAGGATGTTAATTCAGATTGCATTTAGGTCTGAGATCATCTTAAACAGCAGGATCTATATAATCTGAGACAAGAAGTGTGCCGTGCACTCCTTAGGTACATGCATATTCTTCCTGTTACATGCCCATCCTACTAACTGCCGAGACAAAAGATGTCCTAAGGCTACCTCTTCAGACAGTGAGGCACTTGCTGACAGCTCTGGGCTTTAAGACAAATTAAAATAAGCCAATTTTTCAGTCTGTAGGTCTAATAAAGCTTCTGGCTTTCTGTTCTGTCAATGACTATGAATAAAATTACCTGACAAGAGAGAAGACAGGATGTTTAGTTTTTTGATGAGGGTGATTTTAAGGTGAAGACCAATTCTGCGATTCCTATTTCAGTTCTCATCAGTGAGAATTTCTTGTCATTAGAAAAGTAGGAACAAAACATGTTCAAGTCCTGCTTCTCCATTCTGACTGCTCAGCTCCCTTTTCATTACTGCTCTGTGGACTTTACTATTTGAAGGTGTGATTTGTGCCTAAGTACATACAAAGCAGCTCGTCAGCTTCTCAGAGTTTAATTTGGTGACATCAATGTGTAGTTGTCTTTATCGCATACAAATTTCCTACATATTCTTTTACAAACACTGTGCCTGGTTTGTTCAGAGCTTCAAAATATGGCTTCAAGTTAATGTTCTCCAGTGATGCACATCCTCATGCTCTCAGCTGCTCACGTACTCAGTTCTGAATGCTTCCTCATTTAGAAGATCTAGGCTGCTAAGTTACCAAATCAAAGAATCCAGTAAGCAGCAGAGATGAAACTACACTTGAAGTTTAGAAACTTGATGGAGAAAAAGATTTTATCTTTCATTTGGTGCCAGAAATGTTTACATTATTATTTTATATTACTGAAAACTAGCACATAAATTGAGAAAGAACTTAAGATGGATTTTGCTCCTCATTTTTTCATGCCCTGAAAGCAGGGAAAGTAAATTTAGACTTTGTATAACAAATAGAAAAGTGTCTTTCAGGACAAGGAGTAAAATTTCCAATGAGGACATAATGCAACCAACTAATGAAATACACAGTACATTATATCAAAGATCAAGCATTAATTTAGAAGTCTAAGTTGGTGAATGCCTTGTTATAATATTTGAGATTATTAATAGAAAAAAACCACCTAACTCAAATAAATGAGAAGGTGCTCATGAGAAATTAAAAATTATCAGCTGTAGAAGATTGTTATTACCTATGAGGGAAAAAGGAAGACAGTATGTAAATCATGCATGTAATTTTTATGCTTTTCTGTTGACTAATCATTTTTATATAGTTACCTACCAATTTTTAAAGTTTAATGTATTTCATTAACAGATGTTTAAAATACAGACAGTGATCAAATATGTGAACGTATTACTAAAAGTAGTCCCAAAATTCCTTCAGTTATCTTCACAATACAACAGAATTACAAATTTTGCAAACTTCCAGCATTTAATTTTCATTTCAAGTATGAGATCCAGGTGAGAAACCGTGTTGTTTATTTTCATGTTAATGAAGGACTCATATTTAGAAACAGTACTGTCCAACACAGGGCTGAGGAGATGGCCACCCACACTGTGCCAGATGAGAACTATGTCTATATTATTATTCTTGGTTGGATCACCAATGTGCTTATGGAGGATGTTTTCCAGTCATTCCCACATAAAATATTCATGTTGCAGAAAAATCTCAGAGCACATGAACAGGGTTCTTAAACAAAACAAATCCAAAGTTTTGAAAGGGGTCTGTAGTAACCCCTGAAACTTGTCTAGTGATGGTGTCAAGGTCTCAAAAATGTTTCACCCTGCAAACCTGTTCCTGTGGTTGTTGCTGAAGGGAGGGAGCAGAAGCCAAGCTGAATTGCAGATCTGGACCATGAAAATTTAGGCTTGCACATATACCAAATGGGAATCCTTATGGAAAACTAAGATTATTATAGTGGAAATACAGAACAGTTATTTAGGATGCTCTGTAAAAGACAAGAAGCTTCTGCTTCCCTTTGATCTATCTGAAAAAAAGAACTCTTTTATGGTAATTTTAATCTGTGTTTCCCTACCTTCGTTAGCTATATGGCTCTATATTCTGTGCAGCTATTTCTGCAAATTCTTTCCTGACACTGTTTTTCTGACTCTCCATCAGCTTTTGCAACAAAGGGTAGAAGTCTCATAATCAGATTTTCCTCATGCTCACCCATCCAGTACGTAACTGGTTCATATTTTTAAATATCCATGGAAAAAAATTGTTGCTGGTTTCTTTCTTGCTATGCAGTTATTTTTTGGTAGTTTAAAATGTTTGTGATTGTAATACAAACACATACACACATATGAATCTTTAAACTGGTTTTATAGATAGCAGATAGGATTAAAAATAATCTGCAAAAATTGCTGGAAAAACAAACCCACAAAAATATTTTTTAAATTTTTTTTTCAGAGTTGATTTTCTTGTCAGAAAAAACATACATTTTAGTTTTTGGCCCTGCCCTTTGGTATAGATTTCTGGTGAGGAAAAAATCTTCCCACTAACTCTACAGCTGAGTGAGATCCTGATTTCAAAAAAATACACATATTCAGAAAAGCATAAAGATAATTCCACAGCTTTGCATGTCTGCAAAAATGAAGGCCATATTTATATACTTGATTTTGTCATTAGTGATCTCATTTAATAAGGTTAGGTCTTCAAGTCAGACAATCTGTATTACATTATGTTAGTAATCATTCCAAACATTTATGGAACTTCATAAATTGTTTTTAAGCAAAGTGGCCCTGAATAATTCAAGCATTGCCATGATCGTTAATGTTACCAAGATCAGTAAAAGTGTCTCTTTTTTTCAAATGACCAATAGAAACCAAATTTGTTGCCGTTTGTGTTCATCTGAGAAAAGTAAAATGGTTTGCAGATCTTTAACAGATGTGTCTCTAAGATAAATGTAAGGTGTAGTGAGAGTTAATTCCTCTTTGGAGTACAGAAGCAGTCCAGCCATATTCCTTCACTTCAGTCTATAGAGATTTGAATTAATGTGAAAATCTCCCTCGTGAACTTGATAAAAGGGTATGATTCTTAATTTAAAAGCTTATAAACAATATAAATGCTTTCGTTTCAGTTATATAACCTGATTTGTTTGATCGTCCCATGGAGCTTTACAGTAGTGATTTTTTTCATTCATGTTTTTTTGACCTAGGAATAGCCTCTGTCATAAATCATAACCTCTATGGGTATATGAAGGCCAAGGAAACTGGTTTGCCCAAAGTAATTGATCTGGTGAGAGGCAGGAACAAAATTCTCGCTTGTCCATCTTGTGCTTTAGGTAGCATTAAATAATGCTTCTTTTGATGTGAATGTCTATAACATGGGGATCGGTGATGCACCTGGGTCTATTGTTTGCAGGTTGAGCCAAGTCTGTGGCTATCCAAAGAGCTGTTTGAGTTACCTGCATGGTCAAAGAAGTACATGCTTTTGAAGCCCTCCAGGTGGATATTCTGTCTCCACATTATAGCTGTCTAAACTCACCAGTACCACAGCAGTCACCGCCAGTACCACAAGCCTCATAGCAGCAAACTCTTTTAGTAGTGTAACCAGCCAGATTTTCTTGACAGCTTAAAAACAAACCCTGGATTCAAAAGCATATGGAGAACTACAGCTTCCTCACATCACACATACAGCTAGTGATAAATGTTTTCTTTGACAACAGAAGTACTAGGCTTTCCCTCACCCCCCTTATTGCTCCTAACAGTAACAATTGGTGTTAGATGTGCTCTAGCTGGCTATACAGGAGGAATATCAGATAAAAATTTGTGCAAAACTTTTTATTTCCCTGAACTACTCAGGTGTAGATTTGACTCCTCCTTTGGTGTGAAAAGTCTGTATTTGCTGAATGTTATATATCTTCTAGCTGATGGAGCACACAGGAGGAAGACTTTGTAGGACTTTCACTGAAATACATATTTTAATATGAGGGTATTAAATGTAAGAGGAGAAGAGAAGAGAAGAGAAGAGAAGAGAAGAGAAGAGAAGAGAAGAGAAGAGAAGAGAAGAGAAGAGAAGAGAAGAGAAGAGAAGAGAAGAGAAGAGAGAAGAGAGTAGAATATTTCAGTTGGAAGGGACCTAAAAGATTGTCTAGTCCAACTGCCTGACCAATTTAGGGCTGACCAAAAGTTAAAGCTTGTTGTTAAGGGTATTTCCCAAGTGCCTTTTAAACAATTACAGGCTTCGGGCATTGACCACATCTCTAGAAAGCCTGTTCCAGTGCTTCACCACCCTCTTATTAAAGAAATATTTCCTAATGTCCAAAGGGAGAAGAGATCAGCAACACCCTCTCTACTTCCACTCCTCAGGAAGCTGTAGAGAGCAATGAGGTCACACCTCAACCTCCTTTTCTCCAAACAAGATATACACAGAGTCCTCAGCTGCTTTTCTTAGGACATGCCTTCCATCCCTTTCATTAGCTCTGTTGCCTTCCTCTGGATACATTCAAGGACCTTTAAATGCTTTATAAATTGTGGGGCCCAGAACTGCACACAGTACTCAAGACAGAAGCCACACAATGCTGTGTGGATAATCAGGATAATCACCTCTTTTGACTGGCTGGTCATGCTGTGTGTGATGCGACCCAGGACGCAGTTTACCTCTTGGCTGCCAGGACACTGCTGACTGGTATTGAGCCTGCTGTTGACCAGCACACACAGATTGCTTTCTGCAGGGTTACTTTCTGCTCTTCTCCTCCTGCTCCTCTCCCAGTGTATACCTGAGCCCTACACTACTCTGTCCTAGGTGCAAAATCTGGCATTTTGGCTTGTAAATTTCATCCCATTAATTGTAGAATATGATTCTGACACATTTTGGTAGAAAAATGGCCCAGGCTCCTGCAGCTCAGCAGGCTAGCTGGGAAGGTCTAGTTCCTGAGCTGGGATGTGACATTTCTTTCTATGGAGTCATGCCTTCTGAGCAAGGTTTTCTCTTTGCTTTCTCTTCTCTCTTACCTGTGGCATGAATAGCAAGTTGATTGAAGGTGAAAGGGGCCAAAGTGTGCAGGCTCAGCTCTAGTTTAAGACTGAGGACCTAACTGGGTGTGCTGTGTGACCACTTTGTGTGGAGGTGACCATTGATGGTGGATCCCCAAGGGGAGCCCAGCAGCATGCTGCTTCAAGATCAAAAATCCCTCTGCCTGCTGCATGGTCATCCTCTTTCAGTAAAGGGATTTTTGCAAAGTTATCTCAGACATCGACCTTATCTGCACTTCTGGGAAGGACTGAGCTTGGACTCAAGAAGTGCAAAGCAGTTCCTGTCTATGCTTATCAGGCTTAATATTCAAAGTAAATATTGCCAGTGAAGAGAAAACCACGGTGCTGAGGTGAGAATCTGGACTTTAGAATAATCTAAGCATTATTTCCCTGATGACTGGAGTTCTTTCTTCCTCCAGAAGAAAGATATTATTTGGGGCTGCATCCAGCACTTTGAAAATAAATTGTTCAACACTGATACGCACCTTGCCTCCAGATGTTGCTCTGTTACTGAGGACAATGAATAACCTCTCCAAGCCAACGTGCCTTGCACACACAGAGAACAGACAGGCACCCCCAACCCTCTTTCCCAGAGTGGTTTTCCTGGAAGAAAATATTGAAAGTATTTGGGCTAGAAAAGCAGATCTAGTCTCCTCAGAAAATTAAATGTATGTATTTGGGGAGAATGAATTCCACTTCTCCATCATGTATGTGGTATACATGAGATATGTATATACATAAAAAGTATATTTCTATTTTTTATGTATTTGTGTGTGAGCACACATGGTAAAAGTAATCATGGAAGTGGGATTTATTCTTTCTTCCCAAACACGCAGAGATATAGATGTATGGCAAAATAAAATAATTCTAAAATATTTGCTGACTGGAAAGAAGAGGGAGGGGGAGAAATAATGTATCTTCCATGTATGCTTTACAATACTGGGAGGTATTCAGATTGGAGTGATACGGGCTGTACAAGAAGTGACACTAATAAATAAATTATAGTTTCACATAAAATGATGGGAATTAGGAATACATTGTTAAAGTAGTTTGGGACTCATAGAACTATTTCAGTGAGTTGCTTTACTTTCAGCCACTGGAGCCATCTGTCAGTTGAATGACAGCTCTTCTGGTAAACATAAACTACTTTGCTAGTGCAAACGTGTGTGCTAACAGTGAAAGTAAATGTCTTCAACAGAAATAGATTGTATTCCCTATCAATGCATATCACTCATGGCCCCATTATAATTGCAGAGAAAAAATACCCATCACATTTTAATATTTACGTGGCAGTACTCCTTATTTATGTAATTGTTTAATGTCACTTGGGTCTTTCTGAACAAAGTAAATGATGTCATAATTAAGATGAGAATATCTTCAAATTCACAACCTACTAACAGTTTTACTTTTTGTTGAAAAATGTATGCATGAGCTCATCCTGAAAAATAAAGTATGGAGACAATCCATAATTTAAAATACCATATATGATATAAAATATCATGTATTTTACAGTCTTATTCTATTCCTTACTTTTTAAACTTTGTTTAACTTTTAAACTTCATTTTAGTAATAATAAATCAATGTACTTACTCACTCCTTGAGTTCCAGGTTCTCACAAATCTTTATAATTCTTAATACGTTTTTGGCAGGAAAATTAATTTGATAAGTTTGTAATTTTACAAAAGCCTTTAGTAATGATTGCTTAAATATTTCTTGAAAACAATTGCAACTTCATCAGTATGTCACAAACTTTATGCACCTATGATTTTGTCATTACTTATTTATTCATACTGCTGTGTGATCAGTCACTTTGATAACACACTGTTGTTTTCTCAGGTGAAAGATTATCATTCTGATAATAAACAAGAGCAAAGAGTGGTAAGTATAATTCTTCTAAAGAGGGAGAAGGAATTTGTATAATAGAGGAAGGCTGGCAAGGTTACAAACATTTTTGGATATTTATAATAGTTATCTTAATTTGTCAGATCTTTCTTCACTACTGGCAAAATCATTCAGTTAACATGTTACCTGATTTTTTTTCTTACTGTCATTTGGTAGGTTTCCAGGGTTTAATTGCTAGTAATTGTTAAAAAACCCTCTCTCTTTGAAACAAGATGTCCATTGTAGCCTTGTTAGAAGCCTGTTTGATGAATGGAAAATGGTAAAATTATTCTAGAGCCAAAAAAAAGAGGAATTACCTGCATGTCAGTGGCTGAGCATGACTGATGTTAAGTACCTGTTGAATTCAGGGGCTCTACACATGCAATATCAAAGAGTGAGCTACTATTTGTTACCCACCTGACACCAATCCCAGCACTTCCCAGCCTGTTTTACAGTTTAATATGCTGTGCTTTAAGGTTCAGGTTCTCAAGGGAAGGTGAGGTACTCACATATCTTTCAAGTGTCTGAGTCCATTATGGGAAAACACAGGCAACAGTGACACTCAGGCACAGAAAACTGAAATTTCTGTAGCTTGATATGTACATCTGCCTGGGTCTTGGCACTGTTATACTGTCTTGGTCGCCTTCTTTCAGCCTCTCATTTAGGCCCTTCTGGGAATCATAAAACAAGAGCTTGCCTTCATGAAGTGCAGGAATAGTCACCTACACCTGTGCCCCCTCCACACACACATACTGGAGGAGGAATTGTTTTTACTTTTTCCCCTCATAGCTTCACCCTTAGGACAGTCTTGTAGGATGCAGGCTGTCCTCTTGCAAAGGTGCTGTTTTGTCAGAAGGTAGATGAAGATGGAAGTATAGACAAGTGGTTAGGAAAGTCAGGTAGAAGGCAGTACTGATTCCATCTCTGTGTGAACGAGTGTTTGTTTTATATAATGTGAAACAGCTTAACAAAAAGACTGAGTGCTTCCAGACTCAGAATAACTGTTGTTTGCTGACAAAGTTATTCTTTGTGCAGGTAGGAAGCATAGATCCCTCGGGCAGACTCAGGGGAACTTAATGGAGTGCTCTTAATGCTCCAGTCACTCAGGAGCTGGTTCCAAAGTGCACTGAGGCATTCAAGTATCTGAGACAAAGATAATACCTCAGGAGTAGAAGACATACCACCAAGGATTAAGGCTTTCTGGTTTTCACATAAATGGGGTTGAAATCGTTACCTAAGAAGAAGCTGCTGAATTAGACGTCATGAAAGACAGGAAATATCAGTCTTCCTAAGTCCATCACTATTCTGGAAGGTAATGCTTACCTCCTTTTTTCAGTTTTCCCTCTTTAAGTGACATTGGATTTGAGGATGTGGTTTGAACCCATCTTCATCTCTACCTTCAACTCACTGAGATTTTTAATAGGTCTTAAATATTCACTCTAATGAAAAAATCTTTATCATACAATATATCTCAGTTATCTGTTCTAGCTCACCTTCACTTGCTTTATTTTCCACAAGACAGGGCTGCAAATGTGGCCAGTCTTATACCTTATTTTCTCCAGGACCATGTTAGTTTGCATCAGGTACACTGAAACTGGAGAAGGGAACAATGGGAAACTCCAATTTGTTATTTATTTATAAACATGACATTAAATATAATGCAAAATTAAAATCTTCAGCTTGTTCTTGCCCCAATTATTTTAAGAATGGTCTCTTCAGAGGTTTAACAGCCCTTTTCCATAGATGGCACAAATGTGTGCACTTCCTGCTGCTGTTCATGTCTGGCTGTAGCCTTCATTTTCTTTATTGGCTCATTCTAATAGAGAGGAAGTCACCACTTCTAGCCGGGTGAGTTTCAGTGGAGGCACTGTGTGCAGTAATGTTTCACATTTGAAGGATGGCTGTAGCAGACATAGGAAGTCCAGGCCAAGATGGGAGGCAGAACTGAAGCACCCTAAGGCACAATCTCATGTTTAACTGCCCAGTGATCCTCCAAGTCTCACACTCATTATGGTCAAGTCTAGGGCAGTCCCAGTTCAGGCACTGAGAGATATCACTTCTTAAGGAAGTATGAAGTAAAATAAGGATAGAACTACTGGAAGAATATTTAGCTCTGGTAGGAGAATGGTGTCCCATTTTATAATATCAGGTATAAAAAGTGCTGACTTAGCAAACTGCCATCATTTAGTTTCTACTAAATTGACCTTCCTTGCTTTTGGACTTTGCCAGAAGGCTAGATTCATTAAAGTTCATAGAGTTATTAGAGTTATTTTGTTGGAAATTACTAGAAGAGTACAAAGTATTCATGGCAGGCTGAGTAATAACTTTGAAATTGAACCTAAGTAACTCTGAAGAAATGAAGTTAACTCAGATTTCAGCCCAACTCTGCCAATCCATAAGTGTGCATGCCAGAATTCTGGGTTGGAAAAGCTAGAAATATCTTGTAATAATTTTTCCTGTTTAAATCTGAGGATATTTTTGGTGCTTAAATTATTTTCTCTTTATGCTTAAAGTAAATTTTTACTTCATTAGTTTCCCATAAACTGAGTGGAATGTCTTCTACTTCTTTGATTACCAGACTCAAAGATTTCTCTACAAGAATGATTCCTTTTACGCTTTTGTAAACATTTACTGTATCATGTCACTTAAAAATATCTGAAGCATTCTATTATTTCAGTGCAAAAATCAAGTGTGTCATCTTGTGCTGCTGCCACCTTAGAGACACAAGAGACATTGCCCTGGAATTGTCAAGGGACATGAGAATGTGACCATTATATTTTATACAGGATAATAAATGATTAATATTTGTAAATTAATGCATTTAAATTATAAGCATAAAACACTCCGAGCCTGGCAAATATATCTGAGAGGCTCACTTGAAAAAAATGCACCTGACAACTTCTCTTTCCCTCTTGGAGTCTATTTGGGCTGGTCAAGTGAAAAAGAAACAGTAGTGGGTAAGAATCATAATACACAATATATAGTGTATTTCTGGGCAATTATAACATGCCTAGAAAGGTGTTGCAAGGCATAAGGCTGAAGATCCAAATGACTTTATCCACTTGAGAAATGCAATAATTCCCTAGAAATGCACCGCCTGGAGTATATTATTATTGTTATGAAATAGAATTCATGAATAGAAAGAAGGAAAATGGTGAGGAGTGGGACAGGCCTATCCATGCATGTACCAGCTAGTACTAAAGTGGGTATGACATCAGTCACAGCCAATCAAACAGGCTTAGTAATGTCCAAAGTACTACAGACATTTCATAATTAAGTAATGAGACATGACAGGGCATGAATTGTGTTGTATTAATCCTCGCTGAGTGTGTTGTTGTAAGGCAAGAGAATGAAGGCTGGGTGCCATCGGTCCAGCCAACTGTGAATTAATCCTTTCCCATTCTCACAATGGAGCTTCTTATTGTGGTTTTATAAAATGTTAATTTTTAAAATATTTATATTGTTAATTAAGTGATGAGTTTCTAAGCCATGACAGCAATCAGCACAATTCTTTCCATAATTCTGAGCAGTGAATTGTGCTATCCGCTACTCCCTACTCGGATCCTCCACAGACAGCCAAACCAGCTGTTTTCTATTGTCCATTTGCTAATGTATTATAATATCCTGCTTCCTAATGCCTACTCTCATATCTGCACTCATTTGCATATAAGAAGCATCTAGCTATGCCAGTAATGGTTAGTGAAGTCCTTTGAGCATATAAAGTGCTATGGAAGTGCTAAATATGGCTTTTGTTTACTATTCAAAGAAAACACTAATGTAGTGGGGGGTATTGTGTATGTCCCTTGTCAGTCACGACTTTGTTGTAGTCACTGTGATTTGGAACAGTGCTTGTTAATACTAAAAATAAAGCTTTTGGGTTTTGTGCCTTTGCAAAATTAGGACATCCATTTTAATTTGTTGATGACTCCCAGTCAGACCTCACTTACTTAAAAACTTAAAATACCCATTTTCTGTAGTATTTTACATGGTAGCCTACACTGCTCTTTGTTTTAGTACAGACAATTTTCTCAGGTAATCTGAGGCTGGCTTGAGAACCTAGTTCAGGGGCTTTATATTTCCAGTAAAGGTTTTGGATTTGATTTCAATAAGAACAGATGCACGCTTAGTAAGTTCATGGAATCTACATTCCTGAGCAGGCTAGAGAAGATTTATCACCAGAGCCATCCTGAAAACTACAGCATGGTTGTTAGCTGTATAAAAACATGAAGGGAGATGCCTAGGCAAGCAAGAAAATCCACCTGGGCAGCTGTTCTGCTGTTATATCTGGAAATGTTCATTAGCATATAGAAGTCCCTGGAGTGTTACTGAAGGGGCAGAGGTGGCTCTGTGACATTCATGTATAGGGCAGGATGGGCTCCTCTTGTCACTGTGGCATACCACATATTCATACCATGAACTGTCAGGACCAAAGATTGATGACAGAGAAAACCTGATACCCCATTTCTACAAAGAAATTGCTGAGATGAGTGTCAAGCTGTTTGTTTGGCAGAGCCATACAAAGTTAAAAATGCCTAGGCAAAATCACTGGAACAGGTGTGAAAACCTTGCACTTCCTAGTAGACATAGATGACATGATTTTCTGACTCTAACACCAGCAAAGATATGAAAAAGTTTCTTTGATGAACATTGAGCAAACGTTTGCTATTTCAAAATGTTAATAGTAATCACACTTCTATGTGCCATTCACTCCCAAGCCCTTTGTACACCTAACTTCTCTCTGATAGTCATTTTCAGAGAGAGCGTGGATTTAATCACATGTAGTAACCCAAACACATAGCTGAAAACAACTGAAAGTATTGCCCATATTTGAAACTGCTGGCATAATTACAGATAGAAAAACTATACTTACCTGGAGTGGATTTTTTATTCATTATTGACATTGTCATAGGATTTGAGACTGGTCATTTATGAATGAAGTTCCTGCAAAGAGAAGAAAAAAGATCATTCTTATTATTGTATACTGTAGTCACACACCTAATGTCAGTACTTGGCTCCTAGCATTTTATGAAGTCAGATTTATCTGTACCTTAACAGAAAAATGTTTTCTTTTTCACCTAGACACCTTAGAACTTTGTTTCCAAATCAAAAGATGATTCAAAATTCACAAGTGCTTAATTCAAAATGGTATTGAGATCTGTCCTTGGAGTAAGGAGCACAGCAGTGGTCAGGTAGATGTTCAGTAGTGTCTTATATTGAAAATTATAGTGTATGTAAATGTGTATACAGGTCCACATACAACCCAAAAGAGACAGAAACAATGTCATTAAAATAAGACAATACATCAAACTAAGGTTGTTTTAG
The DNA here is from genome assembly GCF_020740795.1 of Apus apus. NCBI lineage: Eukaryota > Metazoa > Chordata > Aves > Apodiformes > Apodidae > Apus > Apus apus. Next base: position 44,660,434 of record NC_067282.1, on the reverse strand, counting down.
TAGCTCTTCTCAGCCCACCACATTGCAGGACTTGCCTTCATCAAATCACTTTGCTGTGAAACAGTTTTGTCTGGAATAAGGCAGTCATTAATCAAGGTAATCCGGAAATTTTCTGTAAAAGGAAGCAAAATATTTCTTCTCAGTTTTTGGGTAGATTGGACCCTCTCAGTATCTGGATAGTACCTACTGGTACTGGTACTGCTGTGCTTTTTTAGCATTCCCTTTGGAATGAAGACTTGAGCACACTGCCCATTGTAGGATCATTCTGGTCCAAACCTTTTAACTTTCGTCATTTACTCTTCCAGGCAAATGGAGTCAGGATGGCGTCTTGGAATCTGGAACAGTGGAAATAATTTATATTTTAAATGTAAATTATTTTATGTGTGGCATAAAGACACGTATTAGTAATGATCATGAGGTACATTATTTTAAAAATAAAATCAGTGGAATTAAGAAATCTGTAAATACACATGAGCCTTCCCAAGTAGTTCCAGACAAAGATGTGCTTACTTTGTTTTGCTCTACGGACTTCTCAAGCTTTCATACTTCCCTTCCCTTGGTTTTCAGCAGATTTTCTGGCAAGGTGCAAATGACTGTTAAAGAAAAAAACACTACTTGTTTCTCTTATGGTAGATTTGCAGTAAGTTGATTGTTTAGCAAAGTGTGAAAACCAACATCTGATTTGGTTTACTATCAAATGCTTAATAAATACTGGGGTTTTTTCCCTGCTGGAAACATAGGATTAGAAATATTTTTTTGTTGTTTGGTTTTTGGGGTTTTTGTTTGGTTGATTGGTTTTGTTTTCATATTCTTGTTTATGTGAACAAAAAGTAAATCTTTTCCTCTCCTTAGTGATTTTTGCTTTCTAAAGTTCCCAGCTCAAGTCCACTGCCCATGTGCAGGAAATTCCTGCTGTTTAAAACATCCTTGGTTTCAGCTTTGACCCCTAGAAAGTGACTCAAAAGCCTAAATATAGGTGTCTAATACCATTCAGATGTCTTAGGATATCCTGCCTGGCATCCAGCTGCTTTAGAAGGGCTCCAGTCTCCCACAGATCTTGTGTTGTCTCTGCCAGCCTCATGCGGATGCTGTGAATACCCCTGGATGTTTAAAATTGTTCTAAATGACTATACTTAGGCATCCACACTGTTCCCCCTCACGCTCTCTGATCACAGCAAGCCTTCCTGGAGCAAGAAGCAGTCGTTTACATTCATGTTTCTGCATTTCTAAATGCCCCACATAGGGGCAATTGATGGGTATTCAGGAGCATTTGACAGCCCATTGTCTTGCTGTGAATATTTACATCATTCTACCTATCACACAATAAAGTATGAAGCCTCATATTCTCATTTCTTAAACAATCAAAACATACTTGTAGATGGATTTTAATGCACATATTTTCTCCATTCGAATACATTGTGATTAAAAGTTCATGACCTTGATTATATTATGCAATTTGAGAAATCGCCAACAATGTCCATGGTGATTAAATATTCCACTTTGTAATTATTTTGTAACTTTTGTTCTGCTCTTTGCTCACTCCAAAAATTATCATAAAATTTTGAAAGATGTCCTCAGTGCAGAATATGTCCATAAAATATTAAATATTCAATTTTCCTCTATCATGGCTTGAAAAATTCATAATTACATGATGATCCACATAATAACTCATTCTGAAAAGTCATATATGGCACTCCCCCTGTGACTGAGTTAATAATTTACTGCTGTGTGGGATTTTCACTCTGCACTGTTAGTCTTGGGAACATTTATTAAGCAAATGTTCATTTGCAAAGATCAGAATGTGAATGAAGAGGGTAAGAATTTAATGAGGAGTGACAGACAGGTGAACTGATTCCATATAGTTCTTTACTACAGGAGAAAGGAGATAGCTTTATCTTTCATTGCCTCAATAGACACATGAAATGAAATATAGAAGACAGGGAGCAAAAGGGAAAAAAAGGTAGTTTCCTGGATGAGCCAATGTAAAGATAAATCAGAGGAACTCATGAAGATGATTCAGACCAGCCGAAATGACTTTTCGTATTCTGTACCCTTGGACTCATATAGGAGCAATATTCAGATATTTTACTTTTGAGTTCTTTCCCCATTTTTTTAATAGAGAACTTTCAGCATTAAAGGAATAAAAAATCAAGTTCAAGAGTACAACAACAGCTTCTCTAGCAGCAATATTGTCCTGGTGAAGCCAGACAATTTTAAAATTTTTGTTTCAAAATTCACTGTACTTTACTGTTATATGTAATTTATAATTTTCAGAAGTAAGAAACGTTTGCAAACAATAAAATGTGGTAAATAGTATCACAATTTATTTTTTTTTTTTTCAGTAAGTAATAAAAAGATTTGCTATACATTAACCATGTAATGTATTTATATGAATTTTGGGTGTCATCTAATCAAACATAAGTTAAATAATATCGATCATGTTTTTTCTTTTTAAAAAAGACATTAAAAGTATTAAATGCCACGGGAAGATTTTATAATTGATTCAGAGTTCAATTTTTCAAAATATTGAGTATGTCGTTCCTGATAGAGCAAAAAACCCGATACACTTATTCAAGACATATAAAATCATCTCTTGTTTAAAGGCAGGTGATTACAAACTTAGGCGTTTTACTAAGAGACACTTCATTAAACATCCTATTACTTCAACAGAACCAAACAAGACTCTCTCAATCTATTGCCACAGGGATGTGGAAGGATAAACCATACACCTATGCTTTCCAAAGATACCTAAACAAAAAAGTCCCAAATGCTAGCATTTATACATTTTTATGCACAAAAAAGATTTTATCTCATATGTCCTAACTGAAATTGGGCAAAACTGGGATGTCTAGTTGGTTTACTTCAAGAGTTTACCTTCATTCCAATATGGATGTTTTTCAATGGATTTTTCTTCTCCTTGAAAGTTTAAATTTCCTAAAATATTTTTGCATCCAGAGTCCTGAAATACAATTTTTGAAAACTGCAACATTTAAATCTTTTCCATTTGGAACATTTTTATTTTTGACATGGCTCTGAAAGTAAGAGACTGTGGACAAAATTTGATTTTAACATAAATTTGTGGGATGTATTCAAAGAGGATGAACCAGGATAGCATAAAGGGAGAATGAGGTAACATTGAGAACTGAATAAAAAATCAGATTAAATTTAATCACATAGATTCAAGATACATAAAGATAATTTTTCCTAGAGCTTATGGGCTAGGTATGACAGAGATGGGAAAGACCTATTCACTGATTGCAATGGAAGAAACTCATTTGACCAAAGACAGATGTATGCCATTACAGTCAACTGGGAGAAATAGGCAGCACTTTTATGGCATAGTCCATTTCATCCTGAAATAGATATTTGGCAAGATTAGTGATTCCTTAGTGCCTGTTTCTCTAAATCCACCATAAAGAAACCCTAGGTTGACTGCTTAGATATATCTGTGTGAGATTAATTTCATCTGAGGGAACTGTGAGCTGCAAAGGTGATGCGGCCATGAAAAAAATAATGCAATACTTAGGTATGTCTGTTGTGGTGTACCTCAATAAAGATTAAAAAAGCGTCAATGTCTTTGAACAAAAGGGAAGTAAAAGTTTGTCTGCAATAACCTGGACTGCTTTGATCATTCATTTTCCGGAAAGAGCAAGTTCAAACTGGACGAGGTGTAGCAAAGATGGGGAGGGACTTTTTACAAGGGTATGTAGCAGCAGGATGAGAGGAGGGGTGGTTTTACATTGGAAGAGGGTAGGTTTAGGTTAGTCATTAGGAAAAAAATATTTAGTGAGGGTGGTGAGACACTGGAACAGGTTGCCCAGGGACGTTGTGGATGCCCCATTCTGGACGTGTTCAAGGCCACGTTAGATGGGGCTTTGAGGAACCTGGTGTAGTGGGAAGTGTCCCTGTCCATACAGGGGGGTTGGAATGAGATGATCCTTAAGGTCCCTTCCAACCCAAACCACTCTGTGATTCTATGATTCTGTGAAAGAGTTACTATGACAGATTAATTGAGAGTCTACTTCATATTAACTTTGGGGTTCATCATAGGTTAATGAACACTTTTAAAATGAAAGCATAACATTTCCCAAAAAAATAGTATTACTATTTCAACAAAGAAAATTGGATTAGAAGGGCATTAAGAATGCCAGCACTGGTTGAGGGGGGTACAATTTTCTGACCTCCACTCCTTGAAGTGAAATCCCAGTGAAAGGTGACCAGTGGTGCTGTCAATTCCTGCAACTTACCCCACAGTTAACCGCTCATAGTAGTTGCCCCATATCTTAAGAGCAGCAATATTCTTAACTGCAAGATCCATATTATTTCCCAGCCAGGGAAACCCAATGTCTCCTGTGCTGAAGTCCCTCCATTCCCAACCAGAGCTCACCCAGATTTGTCCTATTATCACCATTATGACAGAGAATAGTTTGCACTAAATTTGTATTCTTAAAACATTTCACAGAACTAAGAAAGCATACTACATTTCATGAAGAGAGAAGGATATAGCTACATAACACAGTGCATAAAAGCTGTATAAACAAAAGTATTATTTGGATGTCTAGTAATGGGACTCAGTGATTCAAGAGTTCTCATCCAACCCCATTTCTTTAGTATTTGTTTTAAAATTAACTCTTATGTATACATATTTTAAAGTATCACTGAGCCAGACAAGGTTGTCGTACAAATCTGGAACTAAAGAAGAGCACCATCATTTGTAAAATGTAATTTAAATTTTGGATAGCTTTGATGGCTAAACATTAAAAAAAAAGGTTGGTTGAATTTTATATACCTTATTTGAGGACTTTAAACTTGTTTGAGGAGGTTTCTTCAGACATAAATACTTCGTCAGCAGGTCTCTCTTCCTCAACTGTTTGCATCTATGAAGAATGTTAGATCTAGCTGAATTTTGTGGTCTTATGTATTTTGAAATAATTTTGAGTATTTATTTTAGATCTATTTTCAATGCAAATTCACTGAAAGTAGATTGGTTTTTTGTGCACAAGATAAGGATGGGAAGGAAGAAAAAGTTGAGTTCAATCTGGAACTTTGTCATAGGTACTTTGTGTAAAGCAGAGGAAGGACTCGCTCTTCCTTCTTTTGCACACTGGGAGCAATAACTACCAACCCTAATGTGAGTTCTGAGCACTTACCTACTAGGGGAACAATGTTGCTCATTGTGACAGGCATCCTGTCACCTGAATTGTACAAATTGTGCCATTTGATGATTGAAACAATTTAGTCTTTTACCACAAGGCCTAGTGTTCAAGCTCTAGTTTAAGACATCTGAGTTTAGGCATCTGCCTGCCAGCTAAGTGGATAACTCCCTTTGTGTCAAAGGACATCCAGAGCTTGATTCAGTTGCCTGAACACAGGTCTTTATAGATGGAGCAATCACAGGTATCTAAATAAAGATTTTTCAGGCTGGTGCCCCAGGATATCCTATTTGGTCTCCAGTTTCCACTTGGCAAGTGCCAGAGTCTTCTGTAAGTTCTGTATCAAATTTACTACCTCTATGTATGTGATTCAAAGTTCGAGGCTGTGTGAAGTGGCAACAGATTTCTGTATTTGGACAATTAAATTAAGCCCTAATAGTTTCTTGGAATGTGTTTCAGAGGAAAGATGGGAAAAAGAGAATAACTTGAATGTCGGTTGCCATGAACAATGAAAATAAGGACTTGTAACATTTAAAAACATTTTCAGAATTCTATATTTGTGGGTTTTTTTTTCCTGTTTTACTTCATTACCACTAAAATGAAATTTTTCCAAGAGATGTCAGTATTGAATGTATTTTTTTACTAGACTGTGTCTTAAATGGTACATAGTGTCAAAGAGTACTGCAGGCTTTGTGTTTTGTCTGTAAAAAAACCCATTTTCTCTAAACAGCTTTAAATTGCTGCTTTCAAAACTTTGTTTCATTATGCCATTCATGTACTTATGTAGTACAAAAGAACAGCAACTGGTCAGATCTCCCTAGCAGGGATAAAAACACTTCAGTTGCTTTTATTTTGCCCTATAAATGGTTTAGCACAAAGAGTTCCTGACAGAACTTAATGCTTTGGGCTTTCTGCATGTAGTATTGGATGGTGCCTTGGGGCCAGAGTTCAGAACATCACTACTGAGCTTTAAACTCCACTGGGTCAAAAGGAAAAAGTAAAATGTCAAGATTAGCATTTCACAGCTCCAACTGTTTGTTAAATGTGGGGAAAAAGTGGGAGAAGTATGAAAGATAGGCTTGTTGATGATATTGGGATATTTGTTATTTATACTGTGGCATTTTGCAATGACATATACAGAGAGAAGTTTTGTGGAAGCCTATTGAAAGTTTTGATTGCATCTGTTGTAAATATAAGAGTATTTGGAATTTTGATATAAGAATGAAATAAGCGTGTCACGAGCCGATACATCAGCTCACAAGAACATGTTAAGACACATTAGAAGAATTAAAAATAAAAACCAAAACCAAACACCACTGCTGTTAATAAGGCAGTAAGAACAATAAACTGTGTAGTATAGTTAGCCTTGAAGTGTTCCTAACCTAGACAGCAAAAAAGTTTCTTGTATAACAGCCCTTATTTTAAAGAAGACACACTGAATTGTCCAAGATATTTGTCTAGTTAGTTCCTGACAATATTATAATTCCCATAATGCTTTAATTATATCCTCAGTGGACCCTCAGTATGTTTGCAGATGATACTCAGTTGGGAGGGAGTGTTGATCTGCTGGAAGATCTGTAGGAAGACTCTACAACGGCACCTGGACAGAGTGGATTGATGGGCCAAGGCCAATTATATGAGGTTTGACAAGGCCAAGTGTTGGGTTCTTCACTTCTGTGACAACAACCATGCACTACTACAGGCTTGGGGAAGAGTGGCTGGAAAGTTGCACAGAGGAAGAGGATCTGGGGGTGTTGATTGACAGCTGGCTAAATAAAAGCCAGCAGCATGTTCAGGTGGCCAAGAAGGCCAAGAGCATCCTGACTTGTATCAGAAATAGTGTGGGCAGCAGGAGTAGGGAAGTGATTGTCCGCCTGTACTTTGCACTGGTGAGGCTGCACCTCGAGTACTGTGTTCAGTTTTGGGTTCCTCACTTCAAGAAGAATGTTGAGGTGCTGGAGCACGTCCAGCAATAAAGCTGGTGAAGGGCCTAGAGCACAGGTCTTACCAGGAGCACCTGAGGGAACTGAGTTTGTTTAGTCTGGAGAAAGAAGGCTGAGGGGAGACTTTATCGTTCTCTACAACTACCTGAAAGGAGGTTGTAGCAAGGTGGAGGTCGGTCTCTTCTCCCAAGTAACACGCAACAGGACAAGAGGCAATGGGCTCAAGTTGCACCAAGAGAAGTTTAGATTGGACATTAAAGAAACTTCTTCAAGGAAAGAGTAATTAATACTGGAATAGGTTGCCCAGGGTGGTGGCTGGATCACCATCCCTGGAGGTGTTTAAAAGCTGTATAGATACAGTGTTTAGGAACAAGATTTAAGCACTGGTCTTGGTAGAGTTAGGTTAATGGTTGGTAGAGTCAAGTTATAGCAGGACTCAGTGATCTGAAAGGTCTTCTCCAACCATAATGATTCTGATTCTGTGCTAACCAACATAGAGGTATGCTAAGATATTCCAAGTATTTAATCAGTGGATTTAAATTAAAAATGCATAAGAAAATTACACAGTAGAGGGGAAAACACATTTAGTGAAAAGATAGATTATTTCTTCATAAATGCCTTCTGAACTCTGTTCTGTAATTTGTTTCTATCACACCAGATAAGGAACCAGTTACCAGTATGGAATATGCCAGGCATTTAGAAAGTTCACTTGATAGTGTTAAAACATGGTATAGCTTTTCCTTTCTCAGACACAATGTCACAACATTTCCAAGAACTTTACAAATTACCATGAGGCTATTTAGAACAGCTAACTAAAGAAAAAGTATCTAATTGGCCTATCTCTATTACTGTTTTTATCTAACAAGCTACAGGCCATAGGATTTAAAATTACAATCCACTTTGAAGCTAATAACTCATTTTATATAAAAATGAGTAGAATTAAGTCATCACTGAGGTTCTAAATTTCCGTGCAAAAAGTAGCTAAATAAAGAACTCTGCAAATGTAATAAAAAAGAATGAAGGAGCACAAAGTTAATTTAAACCACATGGACATAATGAAGAAGCTTCACTCAAATGTTTTCCGTCATCAAAATATTCACAATGTGATAAAAACTGTCAGTTAGTACTGCAGGATACTAAAGAAATTCTTCAAATTAGATTGCACTAAATGACTGTGTTTGACAAGATAAATCTTGTTTTCCTTTGATCTTCTGATAATGCCAACACATATTTTTGAAGGGTCTGGCAAGAAACACACAGAGGATTCTCACTTGCCAAAATCAAGAACATCCATTTCCGTGCCTGAGAGACAGAAACACTGGCTAATAACAGAAACATGCTCACTGGAGTCTGGAATAACACTTGTTTGTGCCTAGTTCAGTACACCAGAGTGATTGCTGAAGAAAAATTCAGCCTTGTACAACTCCTACGTCTGGCACTGTCACACTTGGTTTCTGTACCTGCCAAATCTAGTAAAGGTCGGTTATGCAAGCCAGCCCTGCCTGAGGGCTTGTCTATCCTGAACATTCAGATTTCCAAAATAATTCTATTGCTTTTTTTCATTAATCAGTATTTCTTTTCATTTTTTTTTCAGTTTTATTTTTTGCTTCATTCTTCAACTCTTTTTTGGCTTGCAACATCTCTCTGGTATATGCAGATCTAAAAACATATTAAATGCCATGCGGAGCCAAATCCAAATATTTCATTTATGGAAGATAAATGATGTGATTTCCCTTTGCATATGAATAAATGTTTTCTGTGTAAAACATGAAATAAGTTTGGTAAGGGGGGCAAAATCTCTTTGTTTTCCTTACACTTTGTCTGTTATGTTGGGGTTAAGAGCCATGAGAAGGGTCATGTCAGATTCATACAGGTAAAAATAATGATTCTGTGCAAAAATTATTAATATCGTAGAATAAAATTTGACACAGTTAGCAAACAGCTGAGAGCTATTGATCTACACTATTTTTTAAGAAGGATTTGACCACTTAACACTTTGTGCAAGAAGCCTTATTCTGTGCATAGTGCCATGGTGCTCCATTAATGAAGAGCTGTTTGGTGCTTTTCCCTCTCCTTATGTCCCATCCATGGCTCAGATAATATAATTCCAGATTTTCTTGTATGCTTTCTTACATAGCTCATCGACAAATGTTAGCATACTTTGGAAATCTGTTAATTTGTATTTGCAAGGTTATCTTAATGGAGGGAAGTTTTACCAAGGAAAACTTGATTAAAGTGCCAGAAAGCTGAGATGCCTATGATGCTGTTTTCAAACATTCAGCTGCATTTTCAACAAACATGCTGCATTTTCTAAACAATATGATATTTTATTGCACCTGTGAATAATCAACTATTGTACAGATCAGGGTTTTCATTACTCAAGCACCTTCTACTTCTTCAGATTTTCACTCAATCATTGGCATCACATTCTCTCATCCCTTTCTAAGTTTCTTATATATGTCACTTTCCCCAGTCAGGTCTACTTCTTCATTTGAGTTCTGGATTCTTCTCAGGTGTTCTTACCACCCAGTAGTTGCAGTCATTCTCCCTGATTTACCAATTTTCCTCTGCCTCCAGCTCTTGGCCAACCTGTTTACCCACCTCCCTTTGTTTCAACACTACGGTTTCCAAAAAAATGTTCTAGATGTCTTGCCTGAACAATCTCAACTTCAGCCATCCAGCTCTTAAACAAGCCGATTTACAAAGCAACTCCTAATAACTCTTGCTTTTTTTCTTTGGTGTAGATTAGTAGAGCTTGTTGCACTGGTAGAAGGTTTTCAAACAAACTCTGAAGAGGTCTGAGCTGCGGAAGTCTACTACAGCTTTCTGAAAGTTTATGAAGTGTCCAGAAGGGAATAGATGTTCACATAGGGTCATTTACAAAGGCTCATTGTTCACCAAAACTTCACCAAAGGCTCATTACATTGCCTAACATTGTATCTTTCCTAGCTTTTCTCTTACAAACTTATAAAAGCTCCACCAGGAAAACAAATAATAATAAAAAATAATAAAAAAGCAAAATAGTCAGTGCTCAGCCTAAATGTGATTTGCTAGTTAAACGCTGGCAAATTTTGCACTAACAAAGAATGAGCCTTTGCAAGAAATATGAAGTCACTTTCCCATTTTAGGGGCAATAGTCACTGACTACAATCACTGTTAGACCACAGCTCAGGGCTTAAAAGTTGGAAGAAATAAGTCTAGGACTATAGAAAGGGAAGGAAACACATTAGATTTGTTGGAGGAATTGTTAGACTGAGATGTCAAGGATGACAAGAAGATATTAGGACAATATTAGCTGGTTAATTTTACTGCAGAAAAACACTACATCTCCCTGCCTAGCTGTAAACAGCAGCCATGGGACTGCAATTCAGGGACAATATGGCAGGAGGGAATTGCAGCTTTTATGTAGTATAGAGCTAATTTCCAGGGGTACTGGAATAAAATCCCTCACATTGTGTTTGATATTACTGCCTGATCTGTGATGATGAACATCTTCAAAGCAAACCACATGGAACATGTGGGTCAACAACCACATAAACTCTTGCTAAGACTAATTGAGACCTCCTCCAAGCAGGTCATGGTCCAGGAAAGGACAACTCAGTAGTGCTCTTTTGTCTGCAGAATTCCCTTGAGTAAATCTGATTTACTCAGGCTTGGCACTGAGATCAGAATCAGATCCCCATTGTACAATAAATAGCACTATTAAATGATTTATGTTTTATCTCAAGGATTCTCTTTCTAGGAGTAATACTAAGTTGGTCATACATTTATAACTAACAGCATACAAAATTGAATAAATTTCTTCCACATAATAGCACAAAACAATACTGGTGATCTAGAAGCCAGTTGTAAAGCACAAAAAATCAATGTACATACATTGATGTAACGGCTTGAATATGTACATTATAATAAAATACATATTTTAAAGATGGCAGCAAAATAATTTATGTATGTAATTGGGAAGATATATTTAACAACTTTCTAATATATTAATCTTATTTTTCAGAGACAGATTTTATTAGGCAAGCTGAAATATATTATTTAGACAAAATAAAAACATTTATGGTACATTTGGGGTTTGATTCAAGTTTTCATACACTGTTAAAATTGTATTTTTTGAATTCTGGAGTTTTTCAACATTAGTCCATATAAAGAGGTTTGTGATTATATGAGTCTTCAGTACTTAGTTTTTACAAGAATGATATATTACCTGTTCAAAAATGTAACTCTTTCAATTTCTGTGGAGTTGGCACTGTTTCCTACAATTAACATTGTTATGGTTATAGATTATGGAACTATTTCTATGAAAAGTACTCCCAGAACATGTAATAGGAGACTCCCTACCCCTTGTTCTTCTTGCAAACAACCCATCTTCATATTTCTGCAATGACTGAGGTAGAGTTCCTGCAGAGAGAAACCTCACTCACCCCATAAAACCAATTGTAATTAATTTCTTGATTTTCAAAGGAGGGAAGAGTTCTGTAGAAAAAACAAAACAAAACAAAACAGTAATAAACAAATTATTGTTAATCCAAATATCTCTAGTGAATGAACTGTTAGTATGTTTCTCTGTATAGTGACTCCCAAAGAGGCAGAAATAAATTCAGTGTCAGCCAGGCTGGTTAAATAATGGAGGTCAGAAAATTTATACATGAGTGGTAGAGATCAATATGCTACGTGCAATGCAGAAACAGTAAGGTTTGTACCTCTAATGGAAATATGAGATACGCACACATGAAATATCAATGTGTAGCTAACATATATGTACATGGATGCATATGTGCAACTGCATATATATATACATTGGTGTACATGAAAATGTTTCAGCATTTTATATAGAGTATTGTCATAAAACAAGCTGTGCCTCCAAAAGGAAAATATTTTGTAAGATATGTAAACTGCAGTCAAGGCTGCATTGAACTACTAAAAAATTATTTGGTTAAAGGGTAAATACACCTTGTACCTCATAATGAAAATCTTATAGGTAGGGGTGGAGATTAACACTGCAGGCTGTCTGAAGAATATTAATAAAATTCAATATATTTTCTAAAAGGTATAATTTATATTTTGTGGAAATGAATCTCTTTTCTAATAAAATTCTTCTGTCCTTCATTCTGTTCATATAGTTTTTCTATAAATCATCCTGTAGGAGTTTTTCCTAAATATTCATCTCAGAGAGAACCTATTTAAATAAGCCCTCTTAGCAAGATATTTCAGAATTAAAATTACACCATGAGCAATACTTTATCCAATATTATTCCTTCTGTAGCATTTATTTGTGACTAAAACAATATTTTGTATAATTATATTATGGTAAAATAGCTGATCTGAGGTGATGCTTCTAGTATATAAACAGTATGTAAAAAAAATCAACACAAAATTTTTAACCATTTTAATATAACCTGTCCCTGAACCTGTGCAAAGGTAGTTGATTTTCTCTCCACATCTACATATATAGTGAAAAAAACCTGAGGGCATTGCACTCAGTTTCACCACAATGAAGGAATAAGAAAGCAGAACAATGCTTCTGGTTATACTTTATTTTTTTTTGGATTTGCAGTAAACTAGAACTTTATACTCTTTGTAGTCATGTAGAAATCAAGTCTATGATGTCCCTGAAATTCTTGGGGAGATTTGATCAAAGAAAACAAACACAACAGAGTAAATTGTATTTTTTAGAGAAAAAGACTGAAACCAAAACAAAAGAGAAAACCCTGGCACCATTTGCTAGAAGGAGAAAGCTTGTATTTCAATTCTGGACCATATTTTGTAACATCTTCCCAACTCTTTGTTTAGATATTTGCCTGAAGCAGGAGTGGACTTGCACACATACATAAGTGAATTTCTGAATTAAGATTATATAATTAACTCAATTACTGCTGCTGAAAGATTGAAAACAAGAAGTAAATAAAAGTTAACATTCCAGAAGTGGGCTCATAATTTTCTTCTCTAAGTTCACAATCTATAGAGGAAGTGCATAAAAGTTTTATGGCATGAGTTTCTCAGCAAAGGTCATATTTATTGGAAGAAATGGCAGTTTTTTCCATGTTATACATAAACCCTACTAGGGGACATATTTGTTTCCCAAGACAAGTTTCTAGGAAACTGAATATAGCAATGCTGTATAAGCAATACTTTATGTCTACAAAAACTGTTAAAGCTTGCATGGAAACTGACTGATGCTTAAGAACAAGCAAACAAATGTTTCTCTACACAATCTGCAGTGTAGACCAACACTTCTGCTGCAAATAATATTTAGTCAATAATAATGTCATTACTAGGCAATATATTACATTTATCTCTAATTTACTATATATAACAACACAAAGCAGAGATAGCAGAATATAATCTCACACACACACAGAGATGGGTTCACATACATTATTTCTAGACATTATATCAAATACAACAGCATCTACTCTCTGTGAGGTTAAATGCTCTCCTGTTCCCATACTTAGTGTCTGTAACAATGGCCAATAAAGGAAGAAATGTGATAGTGCCAGCTGTAGATTAAGCTGCTTCTAGCATAAGCTCCCACACTACTGGTTGTGAAATTGTCATGGTACAGAACAACACAGCACAGTGTGGACCCTCCAGGACTCATCTGCTCAGTAGAGATACACATATGAGCTAGTTGCTTTAGGTTGCCTTTACAATTAATGGAAAGAACAAAAGTTTTACAGATAATATTAATTTAATCTAAAGCAATAATTTAAAATATATCAGATGACGCTTCCTGAGGACTGTGATAAAAGAGTAAAACTGCTGAACTCAGCTAATTGTGTGATGGAGTATGTGCGGGATACCCAAGAGGAGGAGGAAAATAATAACTCTACAAACTTCTATTTGACAAGTGAAGGACAACACCTGGACCTTCAGAATTCATATCAAGTTAGAGTATTTTCTGTTGTTACTGTAGGAAACCCAAACATTTTTAATATCCAACCCTTCTCTTAGTAGTGTTACATTTTGGGTCATATTTCTGAGTGTAATTAAACCCTGCCTAAAAACATCTCCTCCTGTCAGATTAGGATCTGTCTCTATTAACTCTAATTGGCCATCCTCTGGCTCTTCCATTATGATACCGGGGAAATATATATGGCTCACATTCTTTCTCTCAATCTTTATTTTATTTTAATTTCAGGATATAGTCTTATCTTTTGTAAAGAAGGATTTACATATTTGCATTTTCTTTTCTGAATTTTTATCATCAAAAGGTCCTTTTCTGAACCTTTTCTAAGGTTTTAAGCTTCTGTTGATGCCAGAAACATCTGGTCTACACAGGGCTAGCAGATTTGACCTAGAATGTATAGGATGCCCATGCAAGAACTGGAAGGTTGGATAGCATACATTTGGGCAGTTCAAATTACTCTAGATGTCCCTGTTTGAGCAACTGAATCCAAAATCTAGACGTTCAAATCAGTTTCCATCACATAGGAATCTATCTACATTTTAGATGCCATGAAAATACCTCACATGTTCAGATAGTGATTGCAGATACAACATAAAATCTGCAGTAAATTTGTCCTCTTCCGCAGCAGCAGCTTGAGATGAGGTGGAAAACACCAGGTGTCTCAAACTTGTCAAATGTATTGACAGATAAATGGAGCCTAGAATCTCACCCTTAATTTAAAATCAGGTAAATTCTGAGTGGTTTAATTTAATTTCCTTCCAATGTGCATCCTGCTAATATTTTTTTTTGCCATCAGAAATGTTAATCTTCTGTTTCCTTCTCTTTATGACCATAAAGACAGGAAACCATGACCATGCAATCTTTATGAGAAATTTATCAGAATATATTGAAGATCATAATGAGTTTCATTGTTCTTTGTGGGAAGCATGAAATGTTTTAATAATTACTAAAAACAATATCTCAAAATACACAGTGTGCACTGTCTAGATGAAAAAAAAAATATATATATAAAACCAGATATATCATCTGATTATTAGTGTTTTGTCAGTGCCAGAAGCAACCTGTTCTTGATGGTTCATTTTTATTTTCATCCTTATATGCAATGAGAAACAATTATGGCTTTGATATGCCTAACCTGGAAGAAAATATTTCTTCTAGGAAATATTTTATCGCTCCATTAAGACTCATAGTTTTTCAATGATTCAGTATTCTTGCCTGTTTTAAAACTCAGTGTATCTTTCAGGTTGTTTTACTGGCCTTGAATTTTAGATTTGGCAGGTTTTGGCGCTTTTTTGCAGAGTATTTCTCCTACCTGTATAACTTCAGTATAAATAGTCATACATTGTTAGCTCAGAGTTATTATCATATTTAGGGACTCCTGGGAACAAAAAAAAAAAGATCTGAATTTTGAAATTTGTATTACTATTTTTGTTTTATCCATAAAGGTTTAGAAAGCCCTGGGAAAAGAAGTTGCACACTTTCATTTTCTTTCAGGCTCTTATTTACACTGTGTAGTATTCACCATGATCCCTCATGGAATAGTACTTTGCCTGTCACAAGTACCATGCCCTGTAATAACTTCCTTCCTGGAAGACATCTTAATAAGGCATTCAGTGTATGATGAAATATTTCAGGAGCTGATTAGCTTATATTCCAAAAGGTAGGTTGTCCTGGTTTGAGAGAACCAGGATAAAAATTTCTTACAGCTGCACCAGCAGATCGTTGCCAGGACAGTTACACAGGAGGGAGGGGGGCAGCTGTACCTATGGGGATGAAAGGGTGGGTTAAGTGACCCAAATGGACCAATCACAGTATTCCTTCCCATGGTGCTCGGTATAAAATGGCTCCTCAGAGCACTGTATTCTAGGCTCTGTGGCATTGAATGGGTTTTGGTCTTCTTGTTATCTTTGCTGCTGTTCTTGAGTTCTGTTTTCTTGCAGGAGAAGAATGCTGGTCATCAGTACAGGGGACCTTCCCCTGCCTCCCTGAGTAGGACCAGTTTGGCTGCCCCAAAGCTTTTGTGCACTGTTACTGGGACACTGGACTCAGGTACCCCCATCTGCTTCTGAGTTCAGTTTGGGACTTCTCTGGTTGGGAAGTAGTTACCAAATGAGGAGTGTGGGTTCTGTATTTGTATACTTTTGTCTGTAATTCATTATTACTATTATTATTATTTCATTAAACCTATTATATGAGGCTTTTTTCTTACCTTTTTATCTTCCCCTGAGAAGGTAGTGGGGGGATAATAGACAGCATTTGTCACCTGGAAGTTAGCTAAAACTGTGACACAGGTGTAAAAAGGTAACATTTGTTTTTCTTAGGTCTGTGGAAAACTGCCAAATCCTACCAGCATGTCTTATTCCCCAAACACATAAACATTAAGAACTCTGTCAATATTCCCTCTGTACAAGGAAGCAGAAATGTTCCTACTTCATGCTTTCTTTCAGGGACATGGCATGGGTAAAAAAAGCAAAGCTATTGAAGAAGGTTGTTAAAGACAAATCCTTGATTTTTCAGGTAACTGGAAGAGACCTTCAAATGTGATGCTTTGGTTCTTTTGGTTCCTTTGGTTAGCCTTGGCTATGTTTAGGACATAAAATAAAGTAAAACTTAAATGTAGACACTTCACTGAAACACCTGTGTTGGGAGCCCTAATATTTGTGTGGCTCCATATAGTCAGTATGTATTTAACTTGTATAACCTATTTAACGAATCCATTTTTTTATATTTGTGGCTCACCTTTGTAAGATGTAGTTTGATCTCAGCTCCTCCTAAGCCTTATGACTGTGGTGAACTCCCACCACCTCAAAATTAGCCTTGTTTTGCAGGATGAGGTACAATAGCTGAGACAACTATGTGTTACCACTTTGGTTGCACCTCAGGCAGACTTAGCTCTCCCACAGGTCTCATGCCATATCTGTCAGCTGTGTAGGTGCAGGGGCATTAATGGGGAACTAAAGCAGCAGGAGCAGACCAAGTTTATGCAACTGAATCCACCTCTACATTGAGGCTCTATCTGTCCTTGGCAGGCTCTTTGACATGGTAAACCATTTAAAATGTTTTCCCCATGGTAATTTGACTGTCTTTCAACAATTACTACAATCACTTATCTTCACTTTTTGCAACTTTGTTTGACACAGTGTATTTCTTTATTTTTTTGTTGTCTGTTACTGTCAGTACTGTCTTTTCTTGAGATAATACTACATGTCGTATCTGCCACTCCGTACCTGATCTTTGTTCTATGGCTTTTCTCTCATATTTTCTTGCATTATTTTGCTATTATACTTGTTTTTCTGCAGATTTTATTTGTAATTCCATTTAATTTTGTCTGGGCATACAAATTACACATATTGCCCCAGTTCACATTGCAGGGTTTTTTTTTGAGCAATCTTTCATTGCATGATTTTTTTCTGGTTACTTCTGAGGAAGAGAACAGAAAGTGACTACTGCATAGCATCTTCAGCAAATATGCAGGAAGCTCAATATTCTCAGAGTTTTGAAAGGTACTTGCAGGAAGAGAGCCCAAAGCACTCTGAATAAGAAAGTTTAACAATGTTTTCCTGCTTACCTTACACAGCCTAAGAGGTAGGCTGCTACTGCAAAACAATGTCTGCATTTGAGAAATGGGGATAGGTGCTCCTAGAAGACAGCTCACCTTCAACAGCTGCACCTCAGTTCTGTTGCCCATGCTTAAAATGGATGCTGTGGGGTGTTCACCTGTCTTCCAGGTGCCATTTGAAAAGGGCCTGTATCTCCCCTGTCTCCTGCCCAACCTGATGAAGGACACTCAAGGTTGTAGAGCATTTTGAACATTGTTTGCATGTGTTGGTTACTTCATTGTGCCCTCTCTATCTACTTTAAGGTGAGTCCACCCCTGGAAGTACTGGTTCCTCTGTAGTTACTGTAAGTAGTCACATCAGAGCTTTCAAAAAGTAGAAACTAGTAGGTATGATGTGCTCTTAGCTGGTGGAACAGATCCCTTCAGGAAGCATGAGACTTAAAGGCTGCCCTAACTTTTAGAAGGCTTAGAATCCTTCTAAAGCATTAAAAAACAACAACATACATGACTCTTGGAAGGAATTAAAACCTTTTCTGTTGTAGGGTCTAAGACAAGTTTTAGGCACGGGGAATTAGAGGTGCAGGCTCTGAGCAGGTCCGTTTCTAGCTGTCCAGTACAGTTTACCAATGTCTCTGACAAGCATGTGGATTTTTTCCCCACAGTTCAACATAGGACTGTTTCATGATTCAATCTTTAATTATGACTCATCAATAAAGGGACCAAAAAAAAGTGGGGTGAGAATCATTGTTTGGGTTGGTGTTTTCTTCATTAATGTTCTAGCTTCTGAGTTTCAGAAAAGCTTGGTGTGCCCTGTTCTGTCACCTAAATTCAAATGTCATTTTAAAACCTGTCTTCCCATATTTCCTGCTGGAGCGGTTTTCCTTCGAACTTCAGCTACTTGCTACTGTGGAAGATTGGTTTTTTGTTTGTTTGGTTTTTTTGGGGGGGCAGAGATCTACATCCTTATTTGGTCTGTCTAAACTGTAGGAGGTCTTACACTCTCATAAGCCTATTTTCTTGCTATTTCTGTAAGGTCTCCTGACTCTGAAGGCTTCCTCTAAAACCTGTGCAGTTTTTATTCAGTCTTATTTTCTCTCAGAGAAAACCATCCAGATCCATACATATGTTCTTTTCTGAGTATCAGGGAGCACATTAACCTTCTGAAACAGAAAGTTGAATTCAATAGGAACATTTTTACCAATTTAGCATTTTACATGCTCCTTATGATATTAATGTAACTGTTATTCAACTTTTTACTAATTTTATAACTGCTGTTTTGCATAGTTTCTTTTATCTCACTGTCATCCCTTACATATTGATAGACTTTCATTTTCCTCTGTTTTTACTCCCTTTTAATGTTCATTTTATGTTTTGACATGCTTGCTCTGATTTTCTTTCTGTAAAAACCCTTCCTCTTTTATTCTGTCATTAGCACAATACAAAATGCTGTAAGTGTAGTTTTAGTCTGACTTTATATTAAGAATGAATAAGTGTTAGTCATGTCATGAAAGATATAAGCTACACTTGTATGATACCTACCAAGGAACACATTAGAATAGAATAAAAACAATCCAGTGCAGTTTGCTGTCTACTTCATAGGTATATATTTAATTGTTATGCTGCTTCTAAAATTCAAAAAGCTTAGTCTTTTTCTGTCCTTAAATTAAACTTCCTCTGCTCCGCAATGACCAAAACAAATAATATATGACCTACAAACAAGACACTTGCATTCCCTAAAGATTTACTTCATCTTCTCCTCTAGGTTATACATCTTTGAACCTCTCTTTTCTGTAACGACCTTCTGGTGCTCATTAGCATGCTGATTGCCATTAACACAGCTATAATGCAGCAATTTTCTTGGTGTATGTCGAGGAGAAGTGCTCATCTGAATGCAGTCAAGGGACAAAATTAACTGCATAAATCTACAGCACAAACTGGATCTTGTCCAACTTTACACAAGTCTTCCTCCCTCTGTTAGGTGTGACATCATCTTGCTCCCTGCTGATGGCTTAATAAGTATCCCCAGGTTCCACACTATTTAATTTACCTCTTCTCTAAATTTTGCAGATCCAGGGATTGCTGACCACTTTGCTGTGTTTTCTCTTAATACATGTTTACCTTTATTTTTAATTCCATCTCCTAATTAGTCCTGCAGTTACATATACATTTATTAAACAAAGGTTAAATATATGTGTATTTATTTGTATACCTGTGAGTCACTATTTTGTGTTTTATGAAATAAGTTACAGGGCAATGGGGTAGGATATTTTCTAGCAAAGAATATACTTACACAAATAAGATTTCCGCTGAGATACATGTTATGATTATAAAGTAATTATTCCATATAAGAGATGGTAAATACTGGCCTAAGCATGTTGCTTGCTTTGAGTCTGAGAAACTTTTATCAGGAAAAAAAACTAGAACAGCTTTATAAGTCATTTCAAAATGACACAAAACCTGATAATTTTTATTGCAGGGTGTGGTGAAACATGGTGGACTGCAGAGGAAAGATGATTCAGAAAATGAAACTTAACTAATTCAATCAAAGACACAGGCTTTTTTCTAATTATGGTAATAAATAACACTAAGCCTCCACAGTTCTCCATATTTACATAGATCTTACTTTAATTCAATTATCCTGAACTAGTTTAATTTGGAATGAGGATATTTAGTTCTGAAAGAGGAAATAT
Organism: Apus apus; assembly: GCF_020740795.1. Taxonomy (NCBI): domain Eukaryota; kingdom Metazoa; phylum Chordata; class Aves; order Apodiformes; family Apodidae; genus Apus; species Apus apus. The sequence continues at coordinate 44,640,176 of NC_067282.1, read as the reverse complement.
ATAACTAAGGAGCAAACTTGTTCAAGGTATAAGAAGAAGATATTCAAAGAGAAAAAATGGGGCAAGAAAATGAGAACTGACAAACAAGGAGGTAACTAAGAAGAAAGAGAGGAAGAAGTGATTCAGGATAAAGATCTGATGGAATGCAAATCAGATGGGAAGGAGAAGAGAACAAGAGAGAATCTTATTGGAGTGTACCATGGTCCTGGCACCACTGGTGTTCAGAGAGAGGAATTGGTTGGAGACTCAATCTTTCTTGTTGACCTTAGGCTGAGGTTTCCTGGGGCAGAGAAGGAAAAAGTTCTCATCCTGGCATCGAGTACAGGATTTGGCTGGAATATACATCCAGGTCTGGGAACAGGTAGTTTCACCAGCCTCACTACTAAGACACGGCTACAGTAAAGAGAGAGGAAGAAAGAAGTCTCCAAATAATACACCAGAAGATCTTGTTTCCTCCCTTCCTGTGCAGGGCACTTCCCTCCTCTCTCGTTCCACACTCTCAAGGGCTGCACAGCATTTCCTCATCTACTGGTTTTGCTGGGGAAAGAGTAGCCAAGTGGAAGACAAGGAATATAAAGCAAGGTAAAACATCAGTCCAGCAGTGTCACCTCCTGATAAGCCTCTGTTGCCTTCTACTGTGTGTCTTTTGCATCATGACACTTGTGGTATTAATATAACTTGTGTGACTGGGGACCATAATTCATGCAAATTTAATAGACTTCTCAGGGCAAGACCAGTTATAAGTACACCAATCCTGGCAGAGGTTGGTTCAACCTGTTCTTAAAAACTTCCATTGATGGAGCTCTTACAGCCTCCTTAGGCAACTTAATCTACCACTTTAGTGTTAGAAATGTTTCCCACATGTCTAACTGGAACCTCATTAATTTGAGCCCATTAATCTTGATCTCCTTCAACATCTTTTATATAGTTTAAAAATATTACTGTCTCCTCATTTTTCTCTTTACTTCACAATTCATTTTTTCCTGTCCATGTTGCTACTTTTCTACCTAGAGTATCATCAGTCAACGGGAACAACAGGCAGGATTTAAAAAAAAAAACAACCTGAGTAAAATAGACACCATTGAAGTTTTGTGGGATTAATTCTGTCCCATGTACTGTAGAAGTATCAGCTGGCCTATGTAAAGCAGAGGAGTGGATACCTTTAAAATAGCCAGAGAAGTATCTCAAATGAAAATTAGAAGAACAGTGGACTAGTCAAATTCTGAGCATCATTCAGAGGAGTATCAGTTAGGAAATCTTTACATTTATAGCAGTAGTCTTCTGGAGGCAAGGCAAAATAAAGAATGGTGAGAATTTTGAACTGCTTGAGCATCCAGACATCTTTCCAATCTTTGTTTGCCAAATTAAGTTGAAACTAGCAACAAAGAATAACAAAAAGTGATCAATGGATTCAGAAATCACCTGTGAGTCAGAGATACACAAAGAAATACAATAGGGCACACACCTGCTTTCCTTAAGAAAGGAAGAATTGCCCTCCCCTGAACAAGAGTGGCATCAAAGTCCACTAGGTCTATATGTCTGCCATAGAGATATCTGTGATCACCTTAGTCATGGTGAGCTCTTGTAGTTAATGGAGAGAGAGAGTCGTGATATGATTTCTCTCACTTATTTTCATGGCCTATTTTTTGATGATGTGTATAATTATCCCCCTAGAAGTAACTCTTCCTTTTCAGGAACATAAAAGGAAGGTCAGAAAATAAGCTCTAGTGTAGAAGTTTGCAGCTTGTTAGGTTTAGTGAATTCTCTGTCTATTGTGTATTTATGCTGCCTTACTCTATATTTTCTGTCCACACACCAAACAAAATCAGAAGAAAGACCTTGGCTATTACATTGTATTAAACCTTTGCCCAGTTAATCTCTGTGCTGCAAGAATCACCCTTCCTTTCAATGCCCATTAAACCTCAGCAATGTTAATTTTGCTGCTTTTTGAGGCATATCCATTTAAGAGTATTATCAATGTCAAGACAACCGTATTTTCAGAAATGAAGTAACTGGCTATGCCATCGTTTAAGGTTTATATAATGTTCATCTTATACTTATTAACATCTTATTAAATCCATCAATTTTCAGTATATGAAGAAAATCTCTTTATTGAGCTCTATGCACTGATATCTAGAGAAATCTCCAGTTGTGCTTTGCCTAGTACTTACTAAGAAATCTTTCTAATCAGTTAACAGGATAGTCTGTTTACCTGTTCCTGTTTTACTTAGTGAAGTGTTGATTTCAGGGTTTAATTAGAACAGGAAGTTCATAGCAGTTTCTCTTTTAATTTGACGCAAACAAATCTGATTATAAAGGACTCATGTGCTCTTAAAAAAGAGTCACAAGAAAGATGCAGTAATAAAAAGGGTGGGGCTTTCTGGTAAATATACAACAGATACAAAACCAGAAAGAAAAATAGAAGGGTTTTGCCAAATATTGTTAACATCTGTCATCCTTACCAAGAAGTAAATGTGAATGGCTTATTGTCTGTGTCTGACTGACAGTAGCCAGCAGGTAATAGATTCCCTTCTTGTTGCTAATAACACTGACAAAGAAAAACAACAATCAGTTTAGTGAGCTGTATGAAAAATCAGAGATCAATATCATATTAAGTCATCTAAAACGAAAGTCCTTTAAGCATTTTCCAAACACAGAGTGGGGCAACAGGAGGATGCTGCTGTGGTGATGAATTGCACACCATGCTGTCAGTTAGATGAGAAGATTGCAGAGTGATCTTTTATTCTAGTGCCTATGTGATTTGAGTATAAATGAAGATCTCCTACAAGTATAGGGTATCTAAAGCTCCTGTCAGGTTACACCTATAGTAAGGATTGTAAGACTGGGTTCCCAAGGGCCCTTGCTGTATACCTGGCTAGGCAGAACTGCTGTATATCAAGACAAAGATTAAGGATCTACAGCTGCCTCATTTACACCTTTGCTTCCAAAGGATGGAAATTCACCATGAGACTGGACCAGAGCTCTGCTCACAGAAAGGGACCATAGGCAGTCATGGAAACTTGGAGGCACTGTAGCTGGAATCACGTCCTTCACAGTAAAGCCACTTGTCTTTCTTCTGAAGTGATAAAACTGAGGGAAGGAGGAAGCATTTCTCTGTCCAAGTTAATTTCTTAACAGGGAGCTCTGGATGCTGTCATCCTGTGTGTCCCCTGATTTTAGATAGCTAGTTCAAGCACTGAAATGGAGGGGAATATTGAAAGTTCAGGGGCAAGCTATGCATTAGGAAAAAAGAGGAGGAAATTTCAGTCATACTTTACTTTTACAATAACAAACACTAGGCCATGTGGTAACAGGGGAGAAAAGGCACTGCTGATGGCAATCAGCCTGTCCTACTGGTCCAAAGAATCCTAATTATTATGTCTGAAAAAAGCTGTACAATATTCTGGAGGACCCAGTTACAGCAAGCTCAGCAAAAGGGTCTGCTGAGCAGATGATGGCAGCTTTTCTGTCAGAGCCAGTGCTGAGTGTAGATGAGGGTACAGTATTACTGATAAAAGAAGACAAATTCAGCAAAAGACTTGGGTGCCTGATCCCAGAAGTGTACTGTGATCCAGAGAAGCCTGCAGAAACCATAGAAGTGTCTGAGACTCTAAGCCTCCTTGTGTTTTGGCCATAAAATTTACTTAGGGACTGGAGTCTGTTGCCTAGGCATAGCTGTGCATCCAGACATCATAAAGACATAGAGATTTCACTAGTTGAGTTTGCTCTGCTGAAGTCCCTTGCTAGGCTTAACATGTTAGATGCTGGATCACACCTGATACACAGTAGCAACCATGAAATCATCAGTCACAACCACTCTCTTTCACAAAATGTCTGTTTCTGCCTTTCATATAATAAAGTAATTCTTATAGTGCTAGTTAAAAAATGAGGAGATCTTGGTTTATCCTGAGCTTGGGTTTAGGGTGCTAAGCCTTATATCCGGTATGGGTGGGACACAGCAGGAAGCGAGAGCACAAAGCCTTCTTCAGTCAGGCTGTTGAAATTGCCCCACTCTCTAGAAATGTTTTCAGTGTTTTGTAAAAAAGGAATAAATGGGAAAGAGAAAGAAGCAGTCACAAGAACATGATGCTGTTCCTTGAGCACTCCCACAGGAAGTATGATGGGTGATTTCATCCTCCTAGAAGATGGGCTTTCCAGCAGGTGTAAACTGAGTAATCCCTACTCCCTTTATCCCAATTATACTAAGCAAGAGGTAGATATCAGGATGGGAAAACTGAGGCAGTTCTGATGGGAGTAACTTCTTGTCTATGAGCTGCTTTTTAGTTTTAGCTTGATACTGTTCTTAAATGTTTCTGTTTGGAGGATCACTGTCATTGAGGAAATACATCACTTTTGGTGGTAGAAAACTGAAGCGGAGCTAAGGATCCTTGCTTTCATCTGCCCCCTTATTGCCATCTAAAATGCACTTCCACATCATCTGAATGACAGCAGCTGCCCTAACCAGTACTGAGGTACAGCTGGGTTATGATGCAGAAGACAAATGTTCTTCAGTCTCTAGGAGAGCTCTCTCATCCTTGCTGGCCCTCCTGGAATTGCATCTCAGCCTGCCCAGTCCCATCTCCAGACCATCACTCCAAGTACTAGTTCATTCCAAAATAAATGGATCCTGGAATGGCTGCCTCTCATGGTTTTGTTTCCTTATGCAGACCTAATCCAAGTGAGAACTACAGTGTCCTGCTGAACTTTCGATGTAAAGCAGGGCAAGTCAGCATTTCCTCTGAGGAACATAGGTCTTGTGCATTGCTCTTGTACGTATGCATCATACTAAATATGTTCTCTATCTCTTTCCCACTTTTTTTCTGCTCAACAAAACCAAATTTTAGCCTTTTTTACTATTACTCAGATGAAGACATACACATTTTAAATCTCATAATTTATTAACAGTTTGCTTAATTTCCTTCAAATCTGGTGGGAAATTCTACCTCAAGTGCAGACCTCATGACATTAAGAAGCAGAGCCATGTGTATAATATATATATTTAACTTACATTTGAAGATGAGGACCAAAATCAGACATGCACACTGGAAATGAATTGCAATTTTAAATATGGATAAGCTACTGTTCCTCCATAATCCTATGATTTTTTGTTAGTATCAAAGGATTAGGTGCTTCTGAGATATATGAGTTTCAATGTACAGATTATATGTATATAAAACGCAAATAAAAGTTGTCGCTATGAACTGAATATACACGAAGGAAATTGATAAGGGAAGCAAAAGGACACCATCGAAATCTGGGAATTAAAGTCAACAGAAAGGAATTTTTGAACTGAATCAACACAAAAAATCCCAACAAAAGTAGTTGCATGTGTATATACAATGTGAGTAGTAACACAGAAAAGGCAGAAACATTCAAAAAGCAAGTACTTTTATAGAGGAGAAAAAACACCATGATCTAGTCTTATTCTAGGATTAAGAAACTTTTCAGTTCAAAACCAAGTGAGTTACAAAACAGATTCCAGAATTAATCATCAAAATTAATCAACAGGTGATTTTAGTAGTGTGCTAAGAGGAGCTCCTTGGGCCTCAGGTGGTCTTTTCAATAGCTATTAAGCTACACTGAAGTTCAACATTCATAGAGCAAAATCTAAAGTAAATGGATGAGATAGTAACAAACTTATCTCTCTGTGCAAAATAACAGAACTTCATTAACAAAGAATTAAAACACAATAATATAATTAATGCAAATGTATGTGAGCTCATGGAAATTTGGTCTTGATACTGTAATGTGATTAGAAGTTTAGTTACTAAAGGTAATTGTGTGGATATAATACTCTGAAACTCCTGTGAGGCATTTGACTAGGTAACTCGTGACATTTAGATTATGAAATTAGAACAATACATTATACAGCACCAATTAAATAGATTAAAAACAGGCTAATTGATTGCTCTCCAAATGTAATTGTAAATGACTAATCATTGTTGACTGGGTACATTTCTAGCTGAGTTCCAGTGGGTTTAGTTCTACTTAACATTTTTAACAATGACCTGGAATAAAAAATAAAAATCATCACTAATAAAGTTTTCAGATGATATAAAGATGGAGGGAATAGTCAATAATGAAGGGAAAAGATCATTGATGCAGAGTGACATGAATCTCTTCTGGTCTCAACCTTAATGCAAGAAAACATTGTGTATTTGAGCACAAATATGCAGAAAAAACCAGACTAATTTGGATAACCACAATGGGGTTAATGACTGGAGGATGGTTTGGGGCTTGTGTTGTATGTAAGGAAAAACAGTTAATATGACCCTGTTATAAAATACTAGGTAGAACCAGGCATCTTGTCAAGCAACTGGTAAGGTTAACATGCAACATGCAAGCCTTGATCATCTTTGATAAGACATTGGGAACCCTTTTTCTGACTGTGACGAATATGAGTAACCATCATTAGTGGAACCCAGTACTGTCTTCTCCTGAACAAGAAACAGCTTTTATCTATATCAAATGGTTATGTACATGACACTGAAATGATCACTGTCCTGAAACACATCACATGTGTGATTTATATGAGGTTAAAACGGATGGGCAAGCATCCAGAGAAGCTGATCTTCTCAGTTAACGTGCTTACTAGGTCAACATATGGGAGTTACTTTGATCTTGGCTCATGCAAGATATCAGGAAAAAAGAAGCCTCCTATTAAAATTTCATGCCCTATAATTAATGATCCCTTTCATAAAATTGCCTCTAATATCTTTGAATCTTAGACAGACTGAGTCTACCTGCAGGGAGAATTTTCTTTGCAGAGATGCATGGAAGATCATAAATTGCCCTGTTTTAGTAATTTATTGGGTCTTCAAGGGGCTAAAACTTCCTTTTTCTAAAGAGCAGAATTCAAAAGAAATTTCCTGCTGTAATGAAATTAAATATGGAAATGTTGAGGGTCTGTAACAGAACCAAGTATTTTATATACAATGTCTCCTGAATAAACTTTAGATCTAAGGAAATGTGTTTTGACATTTATTGTTCAGGATAAAAAAAAAAAAAATAAAAATATATAATTCAGTGTATCATAATGTTCTGATTAAGTTCAAATCTGCAATATTAAAAAAACTTACCTAGACAGTGGTTATGAGAAGAAATCAAATTCAGGAACTTTTGCAGTATACACACACACCGAAACAGAAAAGAGTGCCCTTACAAACAGAATTCTGAGCTGCAGAGCCTCTTGCAATGAGCAGCTGGGAAACCTTCTCACTGAAGCTGCATCTGTAAGAAAGGTGTTGTGCAGCTCAAGGGATGCATTGATGAACAGGCAGGAAGCTGGGGCAGGATGCGGTTGCCCCAAGCAGACATCTGAGCAGTGCCAAGATGTTAGGAGCCCAGCAGAACAGTCTGAAGGTCCCAGCCCAAATCCCCATGCTGCCAGTACAGCAGGAGCTGGGATAGCACGTCAAATAAACACTCAAGTTCTTTCATCACAGGTTTTCTGAGACAACCACCTTTATCCTTTTGCCTGTAGAATGTATAATAATTGTTTAATCCCACTACAAAATCAAGAAGTAGCCTTCAGAGAGAGACCTGCTTCATTTAGGTACCTTGATTCCTTAACTGATTATACTGTGGCTTAAGCAATTGTGCTAATGACTGACTTGGTAAACATGACGTTTGTGTGAAACCAGGTCTCGATCCCAGGCTGCCTGGATCCACCATGCGTTCACAAGTCTGAAATTCCGTTCTGGTGCTGGCTCTCATATTTATCAAAGCTCTTCAGAAATCCCTAGTTTAGTACAGATTTAGAGTGAAGCATTTATGTTTAGTTACAGCCCAAAAAAATTCTCTTTCACTGTTTTCTTGTTGGGTTTTTTTGTTTGTTTGTTTATTTGTTTTAATGAGATTAAATTATTATTAACTCGAAGCCTGTTCCAGCTTCAGATAAGGTAAGCTTCCCCTTTTCCATTATTGACTCAGTAGACAAATTACACTAGTACTGGTTTTCATTTCCAGTTATTTAGAAGCTAGAGATCAATCTATTTTTTTTTTTTTTCTTTTTCTGTCTTTTCTTTACAGCTGTGTACAGTCTAACTACTGGGGCTATCAGATTCAAGGAAAATTTCCACTGTTACATCTCAAAGGCAGCCAGCATTATTATTCCAGGTTGTTTTTTTTTTTTCATATTCTCACAGAGCAAATCTTTCTTAGAACTTTTCCTTGTGCTTCTAAACATACAATGACTTGTGAAGAATATATACAGCTCAGCTAGGGCAGGGTGCATCCTAAAAATTACTCTTGTAATTTGTACACTGTTTTTACATTGTGTAGTTGAATTTGGTGGTTGTGAAAGCCTTGGAGATCAAAATACTTTGCTTATGTATTCACAAGTGTTGGGAGAGCAAGTTTCCCCAGCTAGCAAGAGCAGTGGACCTCAGGAGAAGCCTGCTGTAGGACTCAAAAGGACTGTGGCCTTCAGATGCAGAAAATTCCTTGGTTTTGTGAGATTAAGTGCAGAAAAATCACAGCCAGAATCTCATATTAATTCATTCCAATGTGAAGTGTCTAATTTAGAGACATAGCTCCTCTTGCTGGTCCACTTAGTTGCAGGAGGGGAAGGCAGGGGAGACAACCACAGGAGGTCCTGGGCAGGATCACCCTGTGTGTGTCTGTTGACCATATGGGGCACTTGGGTATCTCACTCAGATACCCAATATTGCATCTTCTACCTTCTGTGTGCCAGACCCCTCTATGGGCTGTTGTGAGGAACAACCTTCAGATGTTAACCATGTCTCAGCTGCTGTTGAGATGAGCAGAAGGCACTATAGCCCACTATTAGTCCCTTGAGCCATCTGGTCCCCAAGAGTTAGTTTAAGCTCCACACTGACCTTTTCATTCAGACTACGAGTTTCTCAGAGGTGTATCAAAGCTGGTAGCTGAAGTGGCAAACTAATCACTTGCATGTAGTGCATACTGCTGCAGGCACTGGAGTGATAAATTGTCCAATTTTACTAAGCAAGGTTGCTCGGATAAAAGAGACTCACAATAAGGGTATATACAGCTGTCTTTGTTATGGACTAAACAATAACAGGCATGGTTCTGATGCTTTTTTGCTTTTATTTCTAATTGTCAGAGTCTCTCAAATACAGAAAACACCTTCAGTGAGAAGATTTTATAAGCTGTAATTTGCATAAATATTTTAGATTATTTTTGAAGTAACAGCTGTCATGAAAGGCTGTATTTCCATTTGTTTACAAAAATAGGAAATCATTACCATTTTGATGTCCCTCGAGAGTGGAAAAATAAATATATAAGCACAGAGCAGATTAATACGGAGAACGAATGTGTGTCCTTGTATTCACAATGGCTGAATTGCCCTCACTGCAGCTGGGAGCCAGAAGTTTATATTTTTGCATTGTTCCCCATGATAATCTCACTCTCATATTTAAATTATTTAATCTTCTCTCAAAGCAATGTTAATTTTAGTCCTTTCTAACCTATGACTATGTCCCCTCACATTCAGGAGTTCAGAATATTTGCAGTCAGTCTAATATTGTTTTCAGTTTTTGTAAATGTATTTATTCCACTTGTCAAAACAGTTTTCACGCATGCAAAACATACATAATGTATAGCTTAGCTTAGTTGTAAGGAGACAGAATTATTTGCCTTGAATCCCTAGATATGTATTACTGAGCATTACAAGACATGTTCATGTATGTAGTTTCAAACTTACATGAGCATCCTCTCATAAAAGTTGAAGACACAGTAGACAGGCTTCATTACATGTTTGTCTGAGATCTAGATTTTATTCAAAACTGTACATGGCACTGTGTGCAATATCTTTTATCTCTTTTATGGCCATGTAAAAATTAGATGTGTAGTCTAACTAGGCTTTTTTTTTTTTCTTTTTTTTTTTTCTTTTTTCACTGCTTTTAAATTCATTGTGAATAAAGAGTTACCTATTGAGGACTATTTCTGCCATCATTCCCCACTTACCAGCTCCTATCAGACTAATCCATTCCCAGAGAAGATGGTATCAGAGGGATGGTTCAGGCCAATACGATCCTTTTTATGCTTTGGTACCACAAAATCCCTTATTTTTCACTAAAATAAAACATGATGCAGATCTTTGTCACACACTCATTCCATTTGGGCTACAGGGAAAAGTTTGCAGCACCAGTAAAGGTTTTTGGTCTGTTTCAGCTGCTGATGCTGTTGCCACATTGATGGGACACTGGCAGCTGGCTTTGTTATGATGGCACTACAAACAAATGTATACATGCCAGCCTTGTGCCTATACTTCTATCAATGCTTGAGTTGGTGTGGTTACAGCACAGAGCTCAGGACAGCCTAAAAGCTAGGAATTTGCCCGAGGTTGACTTGGACTCCCTTCTGCCATAACCTTGGAACAAGAGGCAGCTGTCCCAAAGCCAGCTCAGAGAGCTCCTACAGTAACTTCAGTCACAATTTTTGCAGTGGTATAGACACGCCTTAGGCATCAATTTCTCTGGAAGTGTTCAAGGCCAGGTTGGATGGGGCTTGGAGCAACCTGGTCTAGTGGAAGGTGTCCCTGCCCATGGCAGGGGGATTGGAACTAGATTACTTTTATGGTCCCTTCCAACCCTAGCCATTCTATGACTATATGACCAATTGGGAAAAGGATTGGAATGTCACAGTGCTCAGTGATGCCATGCTTACTTTTCATGCCAGCTTCCTGCATAATAGTCACAAAACCAAATTATGCTCAGAAGTTTTTGCACAGCATGGTAGGAAAAGATCAGTGTCCAACATTAGGACTCACAACAGCAGCATATTGGTAAGTGGAAAAAATGGGGGAAAATGCAATGTCTAAAATAGCCAAGGGAAAGTATTAAAGGGAAAGAAATATTTTAAATCCTCTCTTTTCATGGAGTTAGGCACCTATTCCAAGAAATAAGAGAGGACACCAGGGATCACTGCATCACTTCTTAGCCTGCATTTTGTATGTCCCTGAGGGGAACAAGAGCTGGCTGGCTTCCTTTCCTAAGAAAAAAGTGGAGATCGTTTCAACTTATGGTGCTTGGAGCACTCACCCCAGACAGGTTTTGTGACATCTTCAGCTCCTGACCCACTCTCAGCGCCTACAGAAGGTAGCAAAAAAACCCAGTGTCATTCTGAGTTCAGATGTGAGGCAGTTTAAATCTGTGATCAGTAATAACAATATCAAAGAGAAATGGGGGCAAAGGTTATTTTTCTCCAGGCTACCAGGCCTGCAGCTGTTTATACAACAATTCTTGATGCACAACATATAAACAGTAACTGGGATACAGAGGTCCACCTTGTTTCCTCTCTTTATAAATTTGATAACTCACCAAGAGAGAAAAATGGAGAAGAAGCTCTCCTGGTCTCAAAAGAAAGAAAAAGCTGCAGAAATAGTGGACAGGATCTGGACCAGCTAACTCCTTTCTAAATGTTTCATAACTACTAGTTAGTGAAGCACATGTGCTGCAGTTCCTGTTATAGTCACTGGAGAGAGACAGACCTCTCTGAAAACACCCAAGGGTGTGAACCACCTGGACTTGTTTTACTCTGCTCCAAACAAAAGAAAAATGCAACAATTTCATTTTCCCACAAATTGCTTTTGGTTGGTTGGTTGTTGTTTTTTTTTTGTTTGTTTATGGCGTCTGTTCCAAATTATAGCCCTAGCATCCCACATCCACAATGTTCTTGCTATTTCTATCCTGAGCTCTTAATATCAAGAGGTTTCAAAGTAAGTAAGATGCACCTTGTATCTTAGACACAGCATTGAAGTTTAAATAGCTGCCTCTGTTGCTCGGACTGGTTCTGCAGTAGCATGAGACCATGCTATAGAAACATCCAGCAAGAAGCTAAGATCAGCAAATGTTTAAGACAGAAAATTGTTTACAGGAGCATATAGAACAACTAAAAGTATTCATTGAGCTACTCATATAGTTCAAGCACAAGGCTTTTGGCTGCAGTCTTCACCATTATGGCTCTATTCAAAGTTGTACGTCGTTTCCACTGAAGATACTGGATTTTGGGGCAATGTCCAGAGCAGGTAGGAAGAGGGAGCAGTGCACAGAGAAAGGAGAGGAAAAGAGGAAGGCTGAGATGAAGGCCTGGGGCCAAGGTGAACAGCATGTTTGTGTATGACAACAAGGTGTGGCCTACAGGCTGGAGTGGTATTTTGGTATGTTCTACCTAGGAATGCATACAACTTCACAGGATTTTTTTATGTATTTCTCCAGACCAGTGTGGCTTAATCTTTTAGGCTGGAGGGTCTGCTTTGATCATGATAAGGGACTAGGTTTGGGACCTGGGTTTCTGTTGGCACCTGAATTCTCTTCACAACAGCACAGAACGGAGGCTGAAGTCTTGTGATTTAAACACTGAAATCTCATGAAACGTGAAAATCTGTTTTGATATTGAAGTCACTTCCCATGTAGTTTCCTGTGAAACAAAAAATTTTCTGTGAGAAGGATTCCAAATAGCATGGTTGTAGGCAACTAATGTTGAGGATTTGCACTTGCCTAGAATGTAATTTATTTTAATTAAAATATTAAAATAAAAATATTATTTCTTTTAAACCTGCATACTTTTCAGTTCAAAACATTTAGTATTTCTTAGGAAACTAGTAAAAAAATATAACAAGAAGAATGATCTTTCACTCATATGTTAGTCTACAGAATAATTTAAGCATAAAATATGTGTTGATATTCCCAAGCCTTTTCAAGTGCTTTAAATAAGCCTAATTCATAAGTGTTATTAAAAGTGATCTCTACACATAAATAGAGTTTACGAAGGTGCATAATTCAGAGACAGGAGACCTGAAGAAAGCATGTCCAAAGTTGGTCAATAGGCTCTCTGTCTATATAGACTTTGTAATATTGGTGTGTCTCTCACCTGTAATTTCTGTTAAAAAAAAAAAAATTCCTACAGAGCTGATAACATGAAAAGAAACAAATAAGTGGATGATACTCCCTCTCTATATTTATAACTAACCTTCCACTTAATAAAAGCATTGAAATATCATTTTGATGAAATTATTTACTGTAAACAATTATGTAAATATGGCCTTGGTGCTTTAGAATATAGACTGAATGTGCTACATGTCCTATTTTATGAAAAATTAATTTCAGTAGATTGTGATAAATTCTAATCATGTGAACAATACCGTAAATCCAGAGTATGTTTGGGAAAGCAGCATGCTAACAGAAAACAAAATTTTACTTCTTTTTAAGAAAAAGAAGTATTTCAGACTAGCAGTTGAAAATCATGAAAGAAAGAAAGAAAGAAAGAAAGAAAGAAAGAAAGAAAGAAAGAAAGAAAGAAAGAAAGAAAGAAAGAAAGAAAGAAAGAAAGAAAGAAAGAAAGAAAGAAAGAAAGAAAGAAAGAAAGAAAGAAAGAAAGAAAGAAAGAAAAGAAAACATGATTTGATGTAACCTAGAGTATAAGATGTTACATTCCATTAGAAAATATTAGGAAATTGACACATAAGTGTGTGCTGATTTAGTGTATATTAGAATACTGGGCATGTAACAATTTCTTGTGTCCTGACGTGTTTTGTTATGATAAAGGGTTAGCAGGGTTGGTAGGAAAAACTTCTTTGCACATTGTATATAAACTGCACAACCTTTGCTGTATCAACTTTATGCTCCAATAAACAAGACAATAATGACAAATTATCAAAGCAGTCCTCAGATGTGACCCTCAATTGGAAGAGCAGCAATTTAATGAAGACAAAAGCTAGGTGAAAGCTGCTAATATCATTTACTGATAAACAGATTTTCTCAAGAGGCTCCTAGCTCAATCCCCTGAGGCCCCATAAACCTGCATAATTCCATTTAAAATATTGTGCAATTCACTAAATTAGTCTTTGAACATCCTTACTATCCAATTACGAAGCCCCAGCATGGACAGAATAATGAAATTTTTCAAACTGTGGAATGCATGTGGTCTTAACAAACTTATGACAAACACTGAAATTAGCTTTCAGTTTTGAAGCCAGTGTAGACTATTGCTAATGCTTCAAGTTGGAGATAAAACAATAAAACACTATTGCAGTGGTTAAGCAGGATGTAAAAAAAAATAAATCTTTGACTTACAGAGAATTCTCAATACTGCCTACCTTCAGGAAAAAAAAAAAAACAAACACAACAATATAGGAACTTGAATGATGTTCTTGCATTTGCAAGCTATTTGGCCTGCTTAAGTTCTAGTAAAAGCTTTACTGAATAAAGGGTACAAAATGCCTCCTGGACAGTTTTATCTTCCAGGCAGGCAGAAATAGGCGAGTTTCAGAAGTGAAATTTATTTCTGTTCAAGCATTGCAAGCTGTATTATTAAAGTCATTTGTCATGGTTTGAATATTTCTGCCTGATTCACCATTAAACTGGCCTTCTAATTACCAACTTTGTCATGAAAAGCAGTTGGGCTGCTTCATTCACCAGAAAACCTCAATCTCTTAATAATAGCTTGGTTCAAATAGTGGGCGAAACATTGTTCTGCTTAAAATTCAAAATGGATAGGATAGACATTACAAAAAAAACAACACCCAACAAAAAAAAAAAAACCAACAACTAATAAACAAAAAACAACAACCAACAAACAAAAAAAAAAACCTAACTGAAACTGAATCCACTAGTGATGGTTTCAAATGAATTTATTTTTATGAAAAATTTATTAATTTGTATGATAAATATTTTACCCATTAAAATGGAAAATTCATTTATTTTTTGAATGTCTATGCAAAGCTGAAATGAATCCCTGTAACTTGGGGCAGCAAGAAAACCTCATGGTCCAAGTATCTAATGAGGCTCAGGAAAATGTACAGAAGTGTTGAACAATTCTTGGCCAAATTTGTGTATTCATTTAGCATGTTCGTGCATGTTGATGTTGCAACTGTACTAATAAGTTGTTGGGCAGATACTAAACTGCCTTCACATCAGATATTCTCATAAGAACCTAATAGCAACATTGTGCATGCAGTTGTGCATGACTTTCTTTGATAGCTATGGCATGCCAGCCACTTCCCTTTGCAGTTCTGTACAGTGAGCTTTCAGCTTTGCTGGAGTTGTGTTGATATGCCAAATTATATTTAAAGAGGTTTTTAAAGGTGAATGTGGGCTTTGTTATATAGAACAATAAATATTTTGCCTTTCCTTTGTGACAAGGATTTTAATCACATTCATCAGGCCATATATATAACCTGTATATTTACATGAGGTCTATATCTAGATCTATCAATCTATAATTTGTTTTTACTGTTGCAGTTATTACCAATCTATCTAAAAAATTTAAGAAGCTGCAGGTTAGTGCCTTTTTCTTTAAAATAGATACTGATCATTACTTTATTCTGTAGAATAAGTCTGGAAATATTGCTAGTGTAGGCTTTTAATCAAGACTTTGTATTGTCCTATCTCCTTATGCTCTTCTTGCCCTAGCATGAAAAGAAAGACTTGCCACTCTAGGTTGTGGTAGTAATTCCGGTAGTTCAGTAGCTCCCTTTCAATATGTGAGAAAAGATGTGGTGAAAAACCCTCCCAATGTACCCAAGCAAAAGATATAAAACTTCGTTAGCTGTACCAAAACCCACCCTGGATACCATGTTGGCGCTGTCTTTTAAGGAAAAGATGACCTTTGCTTAAAGCAAACATGCTTTAGCAGGAGTTAAGATTATTTGGATCCTTCAAAGTCAGACTCACCTATTAGGCTGCTCAGATTTTTGCCAGTGAAGAAGGTCTTCCAAGCAAGTAAAAAATAAACAAACATGGGTATCGCCATCATAAAAGGCGATAGGAACCAAAAAGCAAACTAAACTGCAAGGATTTTCTATCTTTATTACTGCTATTGACAACATAATGATGTCTGAGACAACTGAGCAACAGGAGCCAGTAGGAGACAGGGAGGAACAGATACTGAATAGGAAAATAAAGAAATGCAATGAATGACCCTCTGTTGTTTCTTTCTGCATTTTCTTTAACAAGTGTGTCTGGGGACAATGTGCTCATGAGGCACAATGAGATCCCTTTTCTGAAATAAGAGTCATAAGTGAAATCAATGCAGGAAGAAAACACACTTACAAAGTTCTTTATACTTTAGAAATTAATGAAATGGGAAAGCTGCAAGTACAGCTCCCAGGTCAGATGTGAAATGATCCACTGGCTAGTGCCCTGGTGTGCTAAGAGAAACCTTAGGTCCTTCTGCAAGCCTTACTCTAAAGCTTGTGGGATGAAACATTTTGCTTTCACTCAGCCGTACAGAGTCCTGAACCTGGGTGTCTCCTAAACTACAGGCTGTGAACCCAAATCTACTAAAGACAAAAAATGTCATGGATACTGATGGTTTCTGCAAAATCCTTCTGTTTTAATAAGAAAATGTATTTAACTGCAAGGCAGTTTCACAGAGGATGTTCTCACTGACCGTTGAATGTGACCAGGGGATTTATGTGCAGGAAATTGGTGCAGATTACAAGAAACCACAAATAGGTGAATGAGAAATTTGGAGTGCTAGCATGAGAAAGAGCAAATTTAGGGATGTGGTGGCAGCAAGCCTACAGAAGATGACGGTGAGATACATACAGAAAAGGAAGGTTAAATACACAAGTATCCTACATGTCTGAGAACAGACAAGGATTCAGTCTTTGAAAGTCCAAATCAGTTGGGTTTTTTTGTCCTTGCACTTTATAATCCTTCTTCACAATCCTTTTACCCTGTCCCACTGCATGTCTCCATGAAATACAACAGGAGTTGTAGTTCAGTAGCTCTGCTAAGTTCGGTTTCTGATCTTTAGAGGCAAGTAGCTCAAGCTAAGTGCTTCTGTGTTGCTTCTGTGACTGTGTTGGAATCATAGAATTGCCTTGGTTAGAAAAGACTTTCAAGATCATCAAGTACAACCATTAACCTAACACTGACAATTCCTTAACTAAACCATATCACTAAGTATGATGTCTATATGACTCCTAAAATCCTCCAGGGATGGTGACTCCACCACTGACCTGGGCAGCCTGTTCCAATGTCTGATAACCCTTTTGGTGAAGAAATTCTTCCTAACATCCAATCTAAACCTCCCCTGGCACTACTTGAGTCCATTTCCTCCTGTTCTGTCACTTGTAACTTAATTGAGCACCCTGATCCTTACCTCCTTACATCCTTCTTTAAGGTAGGTGTAGAATGCATGGTGGGGACAGTCAGGTATTTTGGGCTGCGGTGCAACTTTGAGACCTCAGCTGATAGAACAGCATAGAGAAAGCCAAAGAGACCAGTATCTCTGCCAGCAAAGCACAAATGGAAAATGTAACTGGGCAACATTGCTTCCTGCAGGCAGGTTGTTAGCATATCTGACTAGGCAGCCAGGGACTGCATCATTCTGCAGAAAATTGTTTCATACTAGTGAGTTGGTTTATTGTGGCAAAAGTATCATATCAGCATCCTGGAGGAGATATGCTTGAGGTCTACACTATGGAAAAAAGGGAAGAAGGAAACTCAGAAGAAGAAAGAAAATAGACAAAAAGATCTTTCTGGTGGAGATGCTGCCTTTGTACAATGTCAGCATAACAATGTCCTGACTATTATCTAGATATCAGTCTAATGCAAGTGATAAATTAAAATTGTAACTATAAGAAGACAATGGTGGAAGGAAGATAGTCTCAGAAATAAAACATATTGTCGTGATTGTAAAAGATTAACATTTGTCTTATTAAATGATGAGCTTGCTTTTTAATATGGGCATTATAATAGACTATACTATGAATCTCTTTATCATACCTAAAGCACTGTTAATTCATCTTTCATGAATATATTAGAAGAAAGGGTTTTCCCATAGGCAAACACATCATACATATTTGCAAATGTCTTACATAATGATGCAAACACTATGCAGAGAGAGTAGCTGTGTTATGGTGAAAGGGAGAAACAACACATGCACAAAGAAAGGCTTTCATTCAATTTCATTACATACTTAAACCGACAAAATAAAGTAAGTCCAATTTGCTGTATATAAATCTTGCATGCAAGGAAAAGGCTGCTGCTTAAATTTATTCTTTAGTTTAGATTCCACTATTCATAATAAGGAGTTGATGACTGTAGATAGAACAAATGATTTGTTAACACGTCGATTGTATTTGTTCTTAAAATAAAACACTGCTCATTTTGCAGTTATATCTACTAGCAAATTCCTAAATAACTTCTTATTTGGGAAACGGTGCATGCACCGTACTCCACTTTAAAAAATCTTATTGATATACTGCAGTATGGAAATTAAATTGGAAATCACGGACACAAAATAAATAGTAGTCATTTTATTTAGCTTGTTACCATCTAGTCTGGTCCAAGAATATTACCTTAACAGCAGACACTGAATTCATGAGGAGTTACATAAGGGCCCTGTTGTCAAACATAAAACCAACCCATTTAGTGCCTGTTTTGCATCTACACAGGAAGTTTTCTTTCATTATCCACCAGCCCCTAGATCTTATTATAGGCATTGTTTAATTTGTGCCCTGTTTTAGAAATGACACTTGTACAAGCCTCCTGGGGCTGCTGATAAAAGTGTGGCTCTCTCCTTCCCTTGTGTCAATTCTTTTGTGAACCTTTATAATTAGCCACTTAACAAATTGAGGGAAATGAATCTGTGCTTGTGAAGAGCTCACTGGTGTGAAGTCAACCATGTGACAGTCCAACCTGATACCTAAAAAGTCATGGCCCTCAGCTATCCAAAGGGTTAACAAAACCTCATTATGGTGGGTTAATACGTAGAAATTAGGTATGTGATCACCAGGAGAACCTAGAAAAGTTAGAACCATTTTCTATGGTTAAAACATCTGTAATTCTCTCAAAATTAAAAACTCTGGTGTCTTTCTGAAAGGAAGTTACCAAATTATACAACAGTGAGTCATATTTCATAGCTTATGTGCTGGCCAGCTCTCAGTATTTATGGAACTTTATAGGCAGAACTTCAACTCAGGAATTGTCTCTTCCAGAGAAAAATATGTCCCAGCTTTCAGTATGTCACATTTCCAATGTTCCTGTAAGATACACCAGTTATTTTCTGACATTAACTTGAATAAGTAATGCTATTTCTAACAAAAATACAGCCTGCACTCTGACCTACAAAATATCATTATTTTTGTAAAATATTTTATTCTTTTTTGTCTTGTCATTTGAAAAACAATATCTTGTTTCAGTTTTTAGTCATCAAAACCTGAAATATTATTTTCTGTGTTGGAAGTTTGTTTGGTTGTTGTTTTGGGGTTATTTTATGTATGTGTAAAAATGATTTCTTTAAAAAAAAAACCTATATTTTTTGTCAAAAAATGTGTTGTACTGAGATTTTTAAAATTGTCTTATTGTCTATTGGTTCTATTGTCAATATAGAACGTAAAATTATTTCAGTGTATTAATTTCATATGCATATATACACACACACACATATGTTAGTACATATCCACAGATGTCAACCCAGAGTTCACCATGTACACGGGTATTAATGGACCTAAAGGTGTGAAAACTTACTTACTTTAAGTGCATTTTCCTTACTGCAGAAGGAACCTTTGAATCAGGTATAAGAATCAGAATCTCTCCCATTCTCAGGTGAGTGATTTAACTACTGAGCCCAATTAGTCATGGCATCTTCTTCCGATGTAGTGGGAGGACACCAGTAAGGGAAGCGGAGTAAGCCCTCTCTCCTCACCCTGAACAGATGGTTGCTCATTGATTAGGGAGTCCCTTGAGAGCTTGGAATTGCAGGTTTGAACCTCTGCCAACGGAAGGGGAATTAAATCCACATCTCCTTTAAAGTGGGTCTTCTACCCGCTGGAAAGGAAATCTGCACTGTGAAGACATTTTGCAAGATAAACTGCTTTTTGAAAGGGATATAATGCAGCTCTCTGAATCTGGAAAGATGATCGTGGGGTGTGAATTCAGGCTGATGTTGGCTCTTCATTGAGCAGGGCCCCGATCTGGTGGGATATACAACACATTCCTCTTCTATACATTTCAGATTAGCCAGCTAGGGCAATGTCACCCCAGTAAACTGGAACTGGTGAGTGTTGTTCCGATCACTCTGTCAATATGAAGTTTTTAACATGGTGCTTTGGGAGGGATTTAAATTCAGAACATGGCTCTGTGAATTTCACTTCAAGCTTTTATATTTCTGAACTATACATTTCCAAAACTGTTTCCATACTACGGAAAAGCTTCAGTGGTGGAAGCACTAGCTTTTCTCTGTATATCTTGTTTTAATATGTGCAGTCCCATACCAACACAAATATATACAGATTTTAAGAATCAAGACCTACATTTGAGTAGGGTGGTGAAGAAAGTATTATTCTTCAGATTTCAGTTTAGAGCAGACACAGATGTAAATCTTAATAATGGGATTATGTTCGTATTCAATGGGTATATAGAAGGAAACAAAATGTACTTTTCCCACCCAGTGGTTAGTGATGCCAAGTAATTCTATAAGAAGATGGAGCACATTTCCCACTCTCCAGACAAAATCCAGCCTTCATGACTGCACAGCTCAGAGGCTGCATTCTGCTGTTAAAATAGATTCCTGCTTTGGGGCTGTGCATGTCATAAAAAAGCTGGTGCATAACAAGATATGCAGTGTTTCAGCACTCTTACAGCCTCTCTGTGACTCACACTGTCATAGCATCAGCATTTGTCACCAGAGTCTTCCTTGGTTGGTATCAGCTGGGCACCCCTTACAGGAAAGAAGCTGAAAAATGCCTAAAACAAAAGCAGTGCAGTATATTCCTTTCCAACCTGAAAGGAAGGTTGGTGGACAGAAGAAGTACATAGATGAGACTGTTGACATGGTGGGGTTGGCCATGACAGTACAGACATTCAAATTGTAGATGGGTTTTGCCACTTGTTATAGCAGTGAACATACTGGGAATTGCTTCACATGCTGAAGGTGTGACAGCAAGGAGCCAAAATGAACAAAAGGCTATTCAGGGCTGTAGAGAAGCAGTTGGTATGGATGTTTGAGAATGGCTACAGGAGCGCAGAATCTGAAGCAAGAGGGAAATTAATAAGACCCACCTGGCACCATCAGTATGCTCACACTTACCAGTGTACTATTTAGGGGATAGCAGGTCCCTGTTTTAACAAAAATCCTTCCTTACAATCCTCTCCTAGAACACAATTTTTATTGTAGGTGCTTCCCACTTCCTTTATGTTCTGAGTTGCGAATTCCTCTGAGGCTAATGAGGGAGACAGCAGTGTTCTTTTCTCTGAATTCAGTATGTACCTACATTTTCTAGCTTGATATTATTCCACATGACTACAGAGAATTAAATCAAAGAGGGTGCTAAGGAAAAACCAAAGTAGAAACAAAACAATGACAGAGATGTGCTATCTCCAGAGAAATGCCAAGAAACAGGGAAAAAGACAAGAAGCTATTAACTTCCAGGCAGGCACCTGCTTGTCTCCAGTCAGGTTAAGAGGTGTATTTTCCCCAACCAAAGCCTCAGAGAGAAAGAAAATTAAATTGTTTAGAAAATAAATAAATGCCTGGTTAAGAAAGGGTGGTGTGGGGAGTATATATTTGTAAGAAAATGCTGCAAGGAGGCAGTAAAAGTAGGAGAAGCAGCAATGTCTGGATCTCCCAAGGTTCCAAAGGCATGTCCCCTCTGCAAAAAAAGTTTAGAAAACTCATAGGAATAAGCAAGATTTAGAAACAGGTGTTCTGCTGTTTTACCTCCCTTCTCAGAATGCTGTGTACTCTTCAAGGAATAAATAATGCTCCGTTTTGAAGAAGCAGCCTTGCAGGCACCAAATACTTCTGGATTTACTGCTTTTTCACAGGTGAAAAACAGGGCTGTAGCCCAATGATCTAGTTTAGGGACTGTGCAAGTGTACCTAAAGAGGGGCTGTGAAACCTCTCACTAGCAGGATGCATCTGGGAGAGATTAAAAGCTCCTACAGTTTAGCTTACTATAGTAGTGATAGCTATAGTTTGGACTGTTGGAAGTTGCTGGAAGCTTTTGTCAGATTCTGTCATGGGTCCAAAAGAAACAGATGCCTTATATACTGGGTGCAGCAGGGTCTTCTATGCTCTTGTAACTGTACAAATTGGCAGGAGGCATGAGAGTATCACAAAACAGAGAGCAGCAAAAATAATGTCTCAGTATCCCACCTGCTTTGGAAATAACTGAAGAACCCATCCTGGAAACTTTAAGAGTTTTGGGGCCCTGGAATATAAAAGATACTGTAATGAGAGTTCATTGTAATGACTGTTCATTCACTTGATAAGCACTTTTACTTCTATATAACTATTGAAATCCACCACAAATCAAGAATGACCAAAAGTGGCTGCTGACTTAGTGCCATTTATATGAAGACATGTATACATCATAGGTGCCTTTTCTACACTTAGATACCAGAAGCCTCAGCAATAAAAAGACGATTAAAGGAAGAGAATAGTAACATATGATTCTTGCAGATATTCTCACTGTGGAAAAACCAGGTGTTTCAGAAGCTTCCTCTGCTACAAAATCCATCACACTTACTCTGTGACTAGAGAATATTTATACCACTTTGATTCTCAATCTGTCAGGTCACATAAACACCAGATTCCCTTCTAGAAAGTATATGTATATACAGATCTAAAATGATTACACACACACACATACAAGTAACTTACAGTTTACTCTGTGTTATTAATTTTCCCTGGCAAGTTGCAGTTTTAAATAAAATGACCTAGAATATATGATCATGATTAATTGAAACAAATTAGATGTATTACTCCATGTAGGAGGTAGTATTGACCTATTCTAAAATGCATTATTGGACCAATTTTAAAGCAGAAGAATCACAGCCATTGATTAGGAGCTGTTAGAATGCATCTTACATCAATACAGAAGTGTGTTTTCGACAGTTTTCAGTGTGCTGTTACAAGAACTCATCTGCAGCCTAAATTTTGCTCCCTCCTCCATCTAGCTTGAATATATATTCTCTTAATACCAAGGTGCAAAGAGGCAAATTTTCTGGTCTCAGTCCTACTGTCAGTGCTGCTGGTGCAAATCACTCTGGAAATGAAAATTATTCAGGTTTCACTCTGGCAAATCAAAAGACAATTATTGTCCCTTGTGCTTCCTTGCAGAAGGAACTCTTCCTGTATTAGGTAAGAATGTCTTGCAGTGTTACACTTTAGAAATAACTTCCAAAAGTCAAGGAAAAAGCAGGAAGAAAGTTGAGCTTTTTCTCACTTCTCAACTGCACCTGCTCTGCAATACATACTACATGTGGGACTACTCACATTAACAAGAAACTCTTTGAAAATCTTCAGGCCACAAAGCTGCTCATAAATGAGCAAATAATCAAAACCAATATTTGAAAGAGATTTTGTTTCCCCAGCACCAGGAACACAAACATTCAGAATATTCATCAGTAAAACACTGTTCGTTCATCTCTTTATACAGTTCAATTAATGGCCCGTTATATGTACTTGTAGTATCTAATAAATACACAATTATTTATATCAGTTTCTATCTAATTTCTATCAGTTAAAAAGCACGGTTACTTTGCTCATAAGGGTAAAATAGAAGTAAATTATTCAGTTAAAGATTAAAGGCATCTGTGCTAGAACAGCAAGAATGAAGGTATTACATTTAAATACACTGGATTTGATTTTATTTTGCTGGTTTTTACATACAAATAACATCTCTCTTTGTGTGTACATACTAATTTTAAAGATGCAATAAAAGGCCTTTTTTCACATCGAATTAATTGAATATGTCATTTGGTACAAAGCCCCTTTCAGGCAAATTGTTGATTTTTCACAGAGGCTCCTATACTTCTCATTTCTTTTGTATTTTTCAATCAGCAATGGATATACATCTTTGTTAGCCTAATTTGGGGACCTACAGAGCAGGAAGAAGGAAAGCACAAAGGAGCATACTTGACATATTGGTCTATTTGCTACCTCTTTTAAGCTCAATGCATACTAATGAAAGTGATCCAAACTATTCTTCTCCAGTCCTCACTTAACAAGCATAATAATAAATGAATATTTAAACTAGCTGCAAATATATTAAGTGGAAACAAATAGGTTTCATTTGTAACAAGTGCACACAGGTTAATTAACAAGAAGGAGCTTTTGTGTTGAAACAAGGCTCCCTGATGCTGTACATGCAGGTGCCGTTAAGGGCCAATTGAGCTCTATAGGATAATTATGAAGTACCGTTGTGCTCTACCGTTTGTTAACAAAGTGCTGCCTGCAATTTGCCTAAACCTATAAACCATCATCTGTGATCCTCAGCAGCAATTAAGTGACAAACATCTTCTCATCGGAGACTTGGGAAAACAAAAGAGACATGATAGCATTTAAGGAGCCAGATGGATATTTCAGAATGTCAACCCTGACAGCCTCCCTTTCAACAACAAAATATAAAACAGGAGCCTACTTGGTACCATGCTGAGGGGGAGAAGCCACATCCAAATTATTAAGAAGAGGGCAGTGTTAATAATCATAGGAATGCTCATTTGAACAGCTCTTAGTGGGAAAGCCTTGGACTAGCAAACAAGCAAAAGAAAAAACCCTTTCCCCTATCAAAACAGCTGTAGCTGCAGCTCTTTTGAGTCTGGTTTGTTCTTTTTTCCTTTTAATTCTTCCTTCTAATGTCTTATCTTCACAGAAGAGGAATTTCTTCGTGTGAATAAAACTGTAAAAATTCTTTTTTCTAAGAAGAGGACAAACCAACAGACAGAATTTTCTCCGGGGCATAAGTTACTAATTAGTTCTGCAAAAATAGACTGTATTAGGAAAAAACGATAGATCAGCACAAAGAGGCATTTTAAAACAAGAGATCTACTCTTACTGTAAAATAATTGATCTAGAAGTTTTGAGGATGTAATCTTTAAAACCCTCCTGTAAGCTCAGCGATAATTCCAGAAGCTATAAACTTTACAAAGGCTTCGTTGAATTAGTTCAATTAATTGCCTGGTTGAGAGACCCTCCAAAACTTGTGGAAGCTCTTGTTTTCACAGAAAAGGATCTTCTGGGCATTTTGTTGCCTACATTAAATGATATTGTCTAGCTGATCCATGTAATTGGTAGAGCTAAAAGGCTATTCAGTAACATGAAATAACAAAAATTATAAATGTATGTTTCACTACTTGGTCTACAGTATTTTTTTTTCCCCTTTGCCAAGACAACAGCATTTACAAATGTTTTCAGTAACCATTTTGAAGCTACAGATGAGTGTGTTTTAATATACCATCAGGTCAACAGCTCTCTTGAAAGAAAAAATCAACCCAGGGCCAAACAATCAGAGAGGCCTAATTAAGTACTTCTGGGGTATGAGAAGTGCTCAGATAGCTACAGCTGACTTGACCCTCTTCTTTGTACTTCACTGGGTTCCTGTATACCTTTGCCACTTTCCTCTGGATTTATGTTTTTATGAATTATTTACAAACGGCAACTTCTGATCTACAATTAATTTTCAAGGAAACAGATGTGAGAAAATAATCACAACTTAAACAGCTTAAAAACGGCTCTGATCTTGACGGAATGCAAAATGCCAGGTTTCCAGGCCTGAAGAATTCATCACTTGGCAAAAGTGTCATTAATCCCTGCATGTTTTCTGGCCTTTCCTTACAGTGCTCTGTCAAATGTCATGGATCACCTGGAAATCTAAAAATCATGACAGGGTGTTTTTTTCTTTAATGTGAAAAAAATAAAAAAGAGAGTTATTTCAGTTCTAAGAAAAAAAGATGAGATAAAGCAAAGATAATCCGTGTAGGCATGCTTTAGCTTTGTATCACATTGCACCATGTTAGCTCACTTATGATAGAGAACTGAGAAGAAAGCATTTTTTCATGATGGGGATTTTATATTTGTTTTGCATTGTATATTTTTTAACTGTAACAAATACAAAACCGACTAAATCTCAAGTACTATTTTAATTTTTTTTGCTACCTCCAGTGGCAGCCCCAGTGATCCAAGATCCATGAGTTGATTCTTCATTTCCTTTCAGAAAAATTCTCTCCTTTACCTGAAGAGAAGTCCTGCTCAATGCTTGAACTTGCAACCTGCAGCTTGACTTTAGGCAGATGAATGAAGGCCGTCTCCCAGCATCATGGATGTCACGGGGTAGACTTCCATCAGCCCAGCAACCATGCACCGCCACTGAACTGACTGGGCACAGTAAAGCTCTGAAGTTTTGTCTGGGGACACTTGGGCTTGAAAGTATGTATATATAAAAAAAAAAACCCCACAATCCCATGTATAAGGAGAGATGTACCAATAGAAATGAAAGCCAAAGCCACTGGCATCATCCTGAGAGGCATGCAATGTCTGAGATAGTGCAATCTGGGGCAGCAGAAACTAAATTATTGAAAAAAATAAATTAATATGTTTGACTCTTTTGTTTTGGGGAGAGCAGAATTCTGCTGCTATTTTTAAAATGCAGTTAGGTACTACTTTGCCACTCAAATATCAGATCAAAAAGTATGAGGTTAAGTGAACACATCTGATCAAGTTATTCACTTTGTGAGCAACACTGACACTTCGTATCTCTGTATTTATATTTTTATTCTTTGCTTTTTATTCTGTTTATGTGTTCTTAAAAATGGGTGCGTTATGATTCATGATACTGGTGGGTTTAAGATAACTGTAAAGTTCTCAAGCTTTTGGTGGATCTCAAGTAACTGGAAATAAAACACCTCAGGGCAAGTCTGCAAAGTCTCATTCTGCACTGGAAAAAACATACCAGAGGATTGAGTATTGCTGGGAAGTTCTTACTTTTGTTATGATTCTTCCTTTTAAATGAAAACTAGCCCTTGGTTCAAGCAAATTCTGAGCAGATCTTCAAGTGACCTGGCTTTGTATTAACACAAGGCTGAGCTCTAAATAAAATTTAGGATTTCATACACCTATGCTATAATCTCCAGTTACCTCAGCAAACCTCTCTACCTTGGTTAAGGACACACAAGAAATACGTGACACTGAGTTATAGTCATTTAAATGTAATCATCTCTGTTATCAAACTATTTGCAATTTAATATCTCCTCCACTGGATTCAATTTTTACCTGAATAGGAAACATCTTTTTGTGTGCAAATTTCAACTAAATTATGATAAGAGCTGGAATTATTTTTTCATTGATACATATTGTGGAACAGTGGCTGAAAGAGTAATTCATGACTACATGATTCAGTGAGAACAATTTTAAAAGTCTAATGAAAATGATAAATGTGTTATTTAAACATCTTTTCAGCATTTAGTTTGCTACTCTGCTCAAATAATTCATTAATTGCCAGTTATGCAAATCCAATTCTGTACTTACAGGATTTTTTCCCATGGAAAATAAGTTTTAAAAAATACCTAATATTATTGTTTTATTCTCCACTGGCTAGAATATTATATCCTGTTAATTTATAAACACATGGATTGTCACAGCCTATATAAAACAACTTTCAAAACCGGTGAAAGAAAAATACTGCTTACAACTAGAGGCTTTTAACCTAATTAGCATAACTAAGCATAAAAAATAAATGATCAGAGACTATAATGTGAAAAATAATTGAAAACAATGGCTATGTTTCAGAACTGTACAAATCAGACCAATGGTTTGTCTTACATTATTAAGGTCCAAAGAAGAAGGATGGTAAATAAATGGGAAATAAGTACTGTAAAGATGTGTTTTGGGAACTTACACTGAGAGTATGCAATCCAAATTACCCAAGTGGATTTAAATATTTGAGTTTTATTTAGATCTCCTGCCTGTCTTGGCTCGGAGGAGAGTTAATAACAATCCATTCATGCAGTCCTTACCCACAAGAGTGGAGGGCTGAAGGCAGCAGTTCTAGAAAGCGGTGTGGAAGTCAATTAGTGCTAACGTGCATAGGTACAGTGCCTCCCTAGGGGGTCCTAACTTCTCCCCAAAAGCAGCAATGACAGCAGAAGAGGTGATCAAGACCGACAGAGGAACTTTTTTTTAAACTGACTGGTTGATATAAGCATAAGAATAGGTAGAATTTGAGGAGCCTGGCAGCGTGGAAAAAAGGAAAGCAAGAGAAAGAAAGATCCACAGGGCTTTTCGTTGTAGGTCTGATCCGGCTTCTATTTGAAAAGGTGAATCTCTCCTGTGATGGAACCTAAGAAGTTTTCTGAATAATTCAGCCTTATAATTTCTGCTTTGGGAAGGAAATCTGTACCACTGCCTACTGTATCTTACGGTTCTGTAGCAGAACATATAATAATATCAACTAATGTGGGGTTTTTTTTAAGTAATTGCTTTGACCAAAAAAGTTAAATATTTCTAGGAAAAAATACATCACCTGTTCTTTCGACCAAACAATAGTTATTAGTAGACTTAGAAAATATCTATGGAAAACTAGGCAGCTAAGGTGGAATTCACCTATCTTGGAATTTGAGGAGAATTTTATAATTTACTGTTTTCTGGGAATTAGTGGAGCAGGATTGGCATGCTATGCAGGCATAGCACTCTCTTCTACTTTAATCGACTTGAATACAAGCAATAGATGCTGGGCCAACGTTCAGCTGAGTAAGCATCCCCGAACTTCAGAATTGCACGGAAATTAGCAAGATAGCTGTGGAACAACAGCAAAAAAAATCTCATTTGTTTGTCCCTCCCTTGAAGTACAACGCCGTACATTGTACTGTCCGCTGCCCTGCAGTGACATAAGGCATCTGGTTGGAAGCGGTCGCTAAAGGGCATTTATGGAAAGGAAAAAGAGCTTTGCACTTGTGGCAACTCTTTTCATGCCTACAAAGCAAGTTTTGCATAAACTGTTGATGAATGATTGGTCCGCAAACACAAGGAGCTGCCATCTGTGTGACCACCAGAAGGTGGCACGATCTCTACGTTGATTGAAGCCTGTCAGCTCCGCTCCTGAGCACAAAAAGCTGTTTTATTCGCAAGCGAAGGTGTTATCGGCGTTCTCGGGTTGCAGACAATTAGACCTGCCGTTCCTGCCTGTCACGGCTCTGTTTTTTTCCTGGTGGTTCCTCGTTACATAGCCGTGAAAGTCACTTGTTGGCTTTAAGCACCTTTAGCAGTACCGTATATTTGGGTATTAAGGCTTGAATACACTGTGCTGTGTTTTTGTTTTTTCTTAGTTTCTAGTACTTAGGTTAGGATTTTGTTGGGTGTGTTTTTTCTCCCAAAGAAAAATAATCAATGTTGATTTTCATTGCTGAAAGAGTCGTGTTGTCTTTTAGTGATTATGAACCTGGTCCTGGACCTCTGAACTCTGTGGGAATTTTGCATAACTCTCCTCTAAGTGGTCAGATGCAGTCTTAAAACCACTGGCTATCAGTTTGTACTTCAAATATGGGGATTCTTTGTGAGGGAGGTGCCACACTACCTGTTGTACATAGACTGTCATTCTGTTAAACTAAGAGTTCCCACTTCAGGGTAACACAGCTGTTACCTTTCTCAGATCTCAAGCATTGCCAGAAAATTACAAGGACTGATTAATAAAACACCATCAATTGCATTCGCCAGTTTCCCTGAGCTCTTCCTGCACAGACTGGGATGTAAGAATGCATCCATATCTCACTCTTCCTTATCTTTGGAAGTTTTGCATGAAGGGTGCTGTTTAAAAATAAATTGAGTTGACTGCTCAAGGACCCAGTCTATTTCCTATAGAAAAAAAGGATCTTTTAATTTACTGTTAAATCACCTTTCAGTGGAATATTGGATTACCTCAGTGTAAGAGAGACTTAGTGCAGGGAATTGCTGCTTCATTTTGTCTGGGAATTTGATTTCTGTAACTTCACTTCTGTGATTTGATAAGTGTGTATGCTTTACTGCAGCTTTCCTAAAAGGAATGGAATCCTACAAGAGAATGCAGAGTTAATGTACAGCAAGGAGAGTTTGGATCATTCCTCTAGGTTTTTCTTTTTTTCTTTTTCTTTTTCTTTTTCTTTTTCTTTTTCTTTTTCTTTTTCTTTTTCTTTTTCTTTTTCTTTTTCTTTTTCTTTTTCTTTCTTTTTATTTTTCTTTTTCTTTTTTATTTTTCTTTTTTTTCTTTTTCTTCTTCTTTTTCTTCATTTTCTTCTTCATTTTCTTTTTCATTTTCATTTTCTTTTTCTTTTTCTTTTTCTTTTTCTTTTTCTTTTTCTTTTTCTTTTTCTTTTTCTTTTTCTTTTTCTTTCTTTTTCTTTTTCTTTTTTCTTTTTCTTTCTTTTTCTTTTTCTTTTTCTTTTTCTTTTTCTTTTTCTTTTTCTTTTTTATTTTTCTTTTTTTTCTTTTTCTTTTTCTTTTTCTTTTTCTTTTTCTTTTTCTTTTTCTTTTTCTTTTTCTTTTTCTTTTTCTTTTTCTTTTTCTTTTTCTTTTTCTTTTTCTTTTTCTTTTTCTTTTTCTTTCTTTTTCTTTTTATTTTTCTTTTTTATTTTTCTTTTTTTTCTTTTTCTTCTTCTTTTTCTTCATTTTCTTCTTCATTTTCTTTTTCATTTTCTTTTTCTTTTTTTTTTTTTTTAATCCATTAGAAGAGTTAGAGAAATGCCTCTGTGAGTTTCAACACTTTTATCTTCAGATATTATTATGTCTTATTCTCAGTAAGAGAAGCCACTGAGCCTATCATTGGCACTCATTCTGCCTGTCCAGGCCACTGACATAGCCCAGGTGTACCTGAAAGCAGGCAGGGAGTCTCATGCATGCGAGAACAGAGGAGAGGAAGCACAAGGGGTGAAGCTGAGGGGCCCAGTGCTGCTCTGCAGCCTCCCTGGCTTCAAAATAAGACCTCTAGAGATGCTGCTGGAGGACTTTCCTACACTGAGTTCAGTACAGAAACAAGTCTCAGACTGAAATGCCTTCAAATACAGGAAAAATGTTGTGGATTGACTATCGCTGTTCATGGCAATGGGAGAAAGTTATCCAAGAGGCTCTAGAGGAACATCTGCTTTGCTATTCCTCTACACAACTAGCAGGTAACATGGTGTTGCTGTTAGTAATCTGTACATACCAGACACAGACTAAGACTGATACCACAGACACTAACTAAACAGAGTATTTGAAATATTATACTGGAAATTTTAATGACATTTCACCAGTTCTTAGCAAATACACCCTGAATCTTCCAGTTTTGTTTAGAAACAGGGAAAACAAAAGTCTTTTCTTAAAAACAAAACACACAGACAAACAAACCACAGCCAAACCACAAATAATTTGACATTTCTGAGAATTTCTAATATGCTTTTCTTCCTTGTAGTTGTCAAAAGTGTGTGTGGGAAAGCACATTAATTAGTTTTTTCACAGTTTTTTTATGTTTCTGGACTAAAAATGCATGGCATGATTTTAAATTTAAATGTTGAATTTTTAGTTAACATCCATCAAATTAGTTGGCAATTGCACATATGCTGTATTTTAGCCTATTCTGCTAATGGAATGTTATGTTGAAAGAGAAATTAAAAAAATTTACATCTACTCTTCATTAAGCCTAAAATAGCAAACTTAGTAAAATTTAACCTTTGGAAAAAAACACCAGCAACCACAAAACAGGTGAAAGCACAGGTTATTTACTTCAGATATTAAGTCAGATTGAAGTATTCATAATCAGGTAGAGATACTGACATAAGGTATTTAAAAATTACCTTTAAAATTGTTAGACACACTTATTTTCACAATTGCTGGAGTTATTAAAGATCTAAAAAAAAAAAAGTGAAATACAACTTGATTGGAAATATACAAAAATCAGTTTGAATTTTTTGTTTTGAAATCATAATGCCTGCCATATGAGCCCTTTAGGAAAAAAAATAAAGTCCAAGAACTCCTCTATAAAATGTAAGAACCATAGAGAGTTATGCACCTTCAAACTTTGGCTCACTCACTCCATCTGACAAAATCTTACATTTATACCTCATAAAGTTTTTTGTTTTTTTATTCTCTGTGGCTTGTTGAGAGGGGTTGTTTAAAAGTACCAAGCACTAAGGCAGATATTCAGAAGTCCTTTATCTTCAGCTCTGCTTGGCTTAATTGGAGTAAAGTACCATTTTTTTTCGCCTATAATCCCTCAAGCAACTCCATGTGGAAAACAACTCTTGTGCTTTGTGAATAAATCTTCAGGGTTCAAACTGTGAAGTGAAAGCAACTGGATATTTTTAAATTAAAAAAAAAAAAATAAGGGGGAGGGGAACCAGTAAGAAATCAGATTAACTAAATGAAGTTGAGGAATTAACTGTTTCTTTGCTGTCTCTATCCCTTGAAAAATTCAGCTTACTTCTGTTACTTTTGTTTTGATACAAAATTCAAATTGCTGCTGAGAAACATTCTCATTAAATTTACTGGACAAATATTTCTGTGAAATGTTAGCAGCTCAGTGAAACAGACTTTCAAAATGTTTCAATGAAAATATATCAGGACTGAAAACGTCTTGCAGTAGCATCTCCAAATTCACTTCGATCCCTGTTGACAGCATTTAATTATCAACTGTGCAGATGTATAACTCTGGGCTCACTGGCAAACTTCTGACTATGCAGATGTTATTTTGTCTTTATTGCTAGAAAATGAACTGGATTCTTAACCTAATAAGATGTAAAATTGTGTGATTATTGACAGGTCCCTCTCCTCTCATTACCCTGCTCTTTATCTCAGGCCAACAGGATGAGATGGATGAACACCTTGATAGCAAATGTGGTTTTGTATAACACCTGGTACTGAACCAAAGAATTTCAGACTGAGTTCTCAGCCCACAGTTGTCTGATCCATGAGAGTGCACGACCATGGAGGCTGGAAGAGACCTCAGGATATGAGGTCCAACCACTTGCATAGAGACAGGATTAAGCATGCCAAAGAAGAATTCATCTTAAAAATCACTATTTTACCTTCTCTTTTTATCTGCAGATGTTTAGGCAAGATCCCCATGCACTGAAAACTTAAACTAACTTTAAGCCTCAAAGGTCACTAAATACTCTTTCCGACGCTGCCTCTTCGAAGGTAACTGCCCAGTTTTTCAAGCTGTATTGTCCATTAATTTTCTCACTAGAGATTATATATATATATATATATACAGTGTGTAATTAGTATAATCTCATGATCCAGGTTAATTAACACAATTTGACATAATTAAAAGTAAGAAGAATCAATACAGAAAATAATTGGTCTTTGCAAAGGTATAATTGCCAAACAACTGGAGTTCTGATTTCTTCTAAAAAAGAAATTACTGAGCTATGCTGAGCCAATGAAGCAATGATCCTCATGCAACAAATGAAGCTTTGCACCTCTGGACCAGCTAAAAACCAGCTTACAGCAGAGATGTCCTTTCTCTTCATCTAGCCCCCTCCTCCAAATTCAAATCTGAAGATTGTTAGGAATATCATAGAATCATAGAATGGTTTGAGTTGGAAGGGACCTTAAAGATCATCTAGCTCCAACCCCCCTGCATGGACAGGGACACCTCCCACTAGAACAGGTTGCTCAAAGCCCCATCCAACCTGGCCTTGAACACTTCCAGGAATGGGGCTTCCACATCGTTCCTGGGCAACCTGTTCCAGTGTCTCACCCCCCTCACACTAAATAATTTTCTCCTAATGTCTAACCTAAATCACCCCTCTTCCAGTTTTGATCCATTACCTCTTATCATCTCACTACAAGCCTTGTAAAAAGACCCTCCCCAACTTTCCTGTATCCCCCTTCAGGCACTGGAGGGCTGCTATAAGGACTCCTCGGAGCACATCTTTTAACCAGTTGCTGCTGCTGAAAGAAAGACGGCATAGTCACTTGACTAACTCGGACCAAACCTAGCTACAAATCCCCTGCCCATGGTACAAGACTTAGCTAGCAGATCACCACCTGCCCCAGAAGCCAGCGTTTCTGAGCAGTTTTCAAGGTTGCCCCGTAACAAATGCGTTGCAGCAGTCAAATCAGGAGGTCCCAAAAGCACAGACCCTCTGGGACTGCTTATCAAGATAGGAAAGTTCCTATTATCTGGCTGCCTGAGGCTACCAAAACCCCTCTTAATTACTGCCCTTCAGACAAGGTGGAGACCTGCATTTAAAAACTCTATGTGCACTGAGTGAGCAGCACATAAAGCTGAAACGGAAAACTGGCTCCCTGCCTCAGAGTTTCCAAGAACGTGTCCTTGAAGAGTAGAAAACTAGCAGAGGAGGCTGCCACCCTGCCTGCTGTTTTCCAAACTTTGTCTGCTCAGTGCAGACAGCCAGTCACCATTGAATCTCCATTTCAGAAGGTGAGGAAACTACTATCTCCCCAAAAAGTGAGCTGTTCCTATCTTCCTCACTAACAACAAATCACTGGCCCCTAATATTTTTGAACAAGGCATAATAATTCTTTTTCTCCTAAGCCGTTATAATTGTAACTCTGTGACCTGGTTTCATGGCAAAATATTCCAAGCTGGCACTAGGCAGTCTGTGCTAAGCTTAGGTAAAGGATTTACAATTTGATGGCACGTTGTTAATCAATAAGGAATGCCAAATTTTCATCAGTACACCAGCAGCACTATTTACAAGGAGACTTAATTGTACCTTATACCCAAATTGTGCCTTATACCCAAAGGTGCCAATGCCTTTTAGAGCTAATAAGAAAATTCCAGTTATCATAGTGTGTTTTTACATACTGAATGAAAAGCTACTATTTTAGCACTTCCCTAACCTGTTGACTGTATAATTTTCCATATTGCTGCTTCTTCACAGATGTACGGATTAAACAATGGAAAAGAAAACTCAGGACGGCTTTGAGATCTTTGTCATGGTATTTTTCCTTCCCAGCCCCTCTGCATCTCTGTTGCAGACTGGAGAAGATCTGGAGTAATGGGTAGAACCATGAAAATTAATTAAGGTTGAGGGTTAAGAACAGGCTCACATATACTCAGAAATCTCATCTGCAAATGTTCTTCTTTATTCTTTTGTCTTTTTAGGAAGATAAACCCATATTTGGATTCAGTAATCACCTCTACCCCTCCTTGACCACAAGACTCCTGCTTAAAACAGTATTCGTTTACAAATGGCCTATTTTGCTCTGCACTGTATAGGGGTGTCTCCAGTTTTCTAGTGTAGTCTGACACACATCTCTTCGTCCTCCAAACTTCTGCTATGAGCCTTAAACATCTTACTCGGGGCACATGAGGTTGTGTTTAATGATGGCAAAGGGTAATGTTGAATTTTGAAACTCGAGTGACACCACTATGAATCTAGAAAAAAAAAAAAAAAAAGATAAAAGGGTATCCATCTGGTACAGTGTGGTTACATTGTCCACTTCCTCTTTGCTAATTTAGAAACTGTCTTAAATCATTAAATTTAGTTTCTCTTTATGACTTCTGTGTAATATTTCTGACTTTCACATTAACATTTTTGATGGTTCATGGTTTCAGGAGGAAGGGCTTTGACTGAGGCAAAATAAAACAAGAAAATACTCATCAGACAAAACTGTCTTTGCTCTGGAAGGAAAGCATTCAAACATACACAACAAACAGATGTACAAAATAATTTTGGGAGCAGAAATTGCCATGTACAATTTCTTCTGAGAAATTCAGAAAATGCCATCATTACGTATGTGACACAGACTCCCTCACAAATACATGAAGTTTTGGAAGGCATGTTTTGATATATTATAAAGTGGGATTCACATCTTTACAACACTTGCAGCATCCAAGTCTAGCAAAACAGCTCTGCTTGGGCAATAAAAAACAAACATTCCCTCCTCCTAAATAATTAGCAACATTTGAAAGTGAAGATGAGTTGTCAAAACTACTCTATTCTCTGAGAAGAGTATAGGAAGACATTCATTTATCTCCCAACTACACAGTTGGTTTTCTGTGTTATATGAGATCACAGTGATATTGCTTTAGTTATTCCCCACAAACTATCATTAATTATTCCTCGCTCTTCTGATTTAACATTGCTTCTCCACATGTACCACAAAAAGGACAAGCACAGTGGGATTTTACTCTGTCTCAGTTCCACCACTCTAGTACATGTGTCTCCTTATCACATGTGCCTATTCCTTGATTTAAAAGCTTCTTTTCTTCTCTCTTAAGAAGCACAGGAACAAAAAGTCTAAGGTGCTTAGTGTTTTCAACTGAGCATGTCAACAGCTCAGAGTACAAGCTGTGGCCCTAATCCAGCAAAACACTGGGACAGATGTGGAGGGCAAAGCTCTCAGGTTCATCTTGCATAGGATTACTTCCATGTTCACACTTAAGCAGGCCCTCAGAGGCTTTAGTTGAGTTCAACTACCAGCGGCAGACAACATATATGTTGGATTTGTGGAGGTTTTTTGTGTGGTAATCATCATAGGCTGTTAGAAAAACCTGTCCTCGATTTTCATCATTCAAAGAGCATCTACTGATATCTCTTCTGATATCAAAGTGCTGAAGAAGAATACAAGAAGGGAGACATTTTAAAAGGAAGACATTTACAATAACTAGAAATCATACTGATAACAAGAAATGAGACAAATGTCTCTAGGAAGAACTTACTTCACCTATTATCACAGAGAAAGAGCAACAGAAAAGAAATACTGCGTAGTTCTTAAAAATACGTGTCAGGTTTTATTTTACTTAATGTAAGTAATTTAGTAAAAAGTTATACAAACTGAAACAGGTGTGTCTGCTGTAAGAGGTGATTCTCTTTCCTTCCAGTTACGGTTTGTACTGTCTGCAGGTCTGGGATTCATCTCACCCAGACATGGACTGCAGCAAGCCAGACATCCCAGGACCCTGATGTGGTTCCTCTTAATAATCCTGTATTAAGAAGATTTTTCTTTCTTCATACAGACATTCACAGTAGCACAGATAAACTGCAGTTTAGGCATGCATCTTTTCTTTCGTTGATGTGCTCATGTGTAGTCACTATAGGCACTTATGCA
The DNA here is from genome assembly GCF_020740795.1 of Apus apus. Taxonomy (NCBI): domain Eukaryota; kingdom Metazoa; phylum Chordata; class Aves; order Apodiformes; family Apodidae; genus Apus; species Apus apus. Next base: position 44,603,429 of record NC_067282.1, on the reverse strand, counting down.
TTAAAGGAATTAAGTACTCTCAAAATGGGATTTCATCTTTATTTATTTATTTATTTATTTATTTATCTATGGAACATCAGATGCTATTATGGGTTTAGTTATTTTTTTCTGAAGAGTGACATGATTAAACCAAAGCAGGAATATTTGTAGTCTTTTACTGCAATTCACTGTAATCAACAAGGTTATAACAAAACTTAAAATCACAGCAAGAAAGCCTCAGAAATTAGTTGTAACTATAGAACATACAAAAAATACTGAGTAGTCTGACAAGAGACAATTTATTGTATATCCTTGAGTTATTGATAACCTTTAACTCATCAATAATAAGTGGGAGAAATGATGTATTCACAGAATGATTCTTATGTTCTGTTTATGCAACAGAGTTTGGTGATGAATGTGTTGCAAGAAGGAATGGTGGGGCTTTTAGAGCTAGAGAAGCTTCTGTGAAGGACTTTGCGGTCAGCAGGAGGGAATAATACTACCCCACACATTTTTCTAAATGAGTCTCTTACTCTCTGGAGCAGGTGTCAAGATTTGTTTGCCAGTGAGTGTGACAAGTAAATCCCACTGAAATTCTTCAAAACTGTAGGAACGGGTCAGCAGGGGAGTAGTCTCTGGGGTAGGTGAAAATGTGTTTAGCTTTGTAAGACACCTGTGTTCTGATTCTGTGCATTAATTTCTTCTCTTGTCCTGAGAAATATAGTTAGAACTACCAATATGAAAAAAAAATTCCCTGATATAGAAGAGTTTTCTATCATAATGAAGTAGTTGGTTGACACCAAAAAAAACCCCTCAGCCATCCTCCCCACCTCCCAAAACCCTTCCTGGAAGTGAGCTAATTAAAACACCTGCTTCACCAACTCAAAAGCACTTCATTTTGGTCTCAATAACTTTGACTTTGAAATTATGTATTTCCATAGAATTTTAGCTTACATTTTCCTGAGTATCTGAATTCCTGGGAAATTATTTAAATTTCAACTTTGCATTTGTGTTGGAAAGACAAGGAGACTGAAATATAATAATCCCTTACAGGATAATTCTTTAATTTCAGCTGTTACTACTGATCGGCAGGACTTCTTAGGAATTAGATTGGAAGGTGTTTTAAGAACGGTAAGAATTTCTAGTGAGGGAAAGAACTATTAACAATTATATTAATTTTGAATACAAATTTTAATTGATGAAGAAATAGTCAATCATCATAAAATGATCCATCCCTGCTGCTTTCAATGAGCTTACTTCCACAGCAGACTTGCATTCAGGCTTGGAATCCTTGTGGAGCATTTTACATTAAGAATATGCACAATTCCTTAGATAAATAAAGACCCTTCTATCAGAAGTGTTGTCATATGTTCTGGCTAATGTAAGTGCAGTATCATACAATTCCTCTTGTCAAAGTATCTAAGGAAAGAAAACAACTAGTTTAGCAAAAAAAAAAAATATATCTATATTTGAATAGGAATTAAACAATTTCAGAGACAGGTGTCAGAGTGTGGAAGCTGTCCCACATGACAAGCTGCCTTTAGAAATTAAAATCTGAGCACTATATGGAAGTGCCCCAACAATATCAACAATTGATGTGAAAAGAGAAGTTCTGTGCCTATCACTGAGATTGAACAGAAATACAGGTGATTTTAATAATATGCATGTATGTATTCCTGTCCTCCACAGATCATGAAGTGCTTGAAAAGCACATCTGAATTGAGACTCAGGACAATTAACCATCAGCGGTCAGAAGGAGTCTACAGGTTTCTACTTCTCACAGCTGAGAAGCAACGATGAAATCCTTCAGCTGTGTGTGCTTCAAGTCAGGCAGTATCTCAGATGTGGACAACTAGATGGTTTGATTTCACAAGGAGCTGAATACTTGGACCTAGGTACTATGCCTAGGACCCATCACAGACCAGGCTGAGGAAGAGCTGTGCTTCCCGGCACTGTTATTCATGAGGGCAAAAATTGTCATTTTTCAGTGTTTCTAAACATGAGGTTCTTTTTACAACCTTTTGTGGCCTCTAAAAGAGGGACAGTGAAAAAGATTTTACAGTTTTGTAATAGTAGAAATGAAGGAGCTAAGAAATAAGGAGAGGCAAAAATATGGAACATGCTTAATTTCTCCAGCCTCCCTAAAAAGTGAAAATCCCTTTTGTCTGGATTTTGAGAACCAGTGCACTCTCCACTTATTTCATCCAAACGATCTCACACAGAATTAAAAATAAATGAAAAGTTAGAAAAAAACAGAGCCCTAAAATCACAATTATTATAAATCACTAAGGGATTATAATGGCTTTCCCTTATTGTGGCTTGCAGCCTAGAAACAGGATATACAGTAAGTGCTACTACTGTTAGCTAATGGAGATTCTCCTTTAGCTCAAGTGGTAGCGCTGTTGCTTTGGGATAGGAAGGTTGTGATGTCTTGCCTAAAGGGATGTAAGTGTTGCAATTCAGGTCCCAAATGAGAAAAATTCTTCACATTGGTGCCCAATTAGTGATCTGATTCCTGGTGTTAAGTCTAATGCAATTTAGCACGCACCTGCTGAATAGCACGCACGCCAAACACCAACTGAACTGCTCTGGCTCTTTGTCTTTGTTCACAGAGAGCTGAACGTTTTGTTGCAGGGTAGGGAGTAGAGCAGAGTGGTGAGGGGTGTTTGCAAACATTCACACAAATGAAATCTGCAGATTTGCTTCAGCAACATTTCAAAGCTGCTCACATTTGCTCTGCAGCAAATAGGTACGGATATTCACTGAGAGCATGACCTGTGTATATAAAACATGCTAACGGTGGAGTAATACCTTACTACCCCATGTGGTGATAATCTGACCTATTGACCTAAAAAGATACCAGAAGAGACAATTCCTGCCTTGATTTCACAGTTTGAACTATAGAGAAGAGAGAGCCCTGCAGATACTCTAGTCTACCTCCTTCCATTCCTATTATTCTGAACATCTTGCGGACAATGTGGAAAAATGTGAAGTTGAGAAAGGATTTGAATGACAACTGGATAAAGGCTTTTGCAAGATGTAAGCTTGTAGTGAGCTGACATGGTTTTCTAATGGTAGCCACAATTCATTCGTTTAGATTAAAATAATTAAAAAGATGCCTGTCTAAGGCTCTAAGCTCCCTCACATATCATTAATAATACAATAAAATCCCAGAAGAATGAAAATAATCATACCAACAGGAACTCAGCCAAGCAGTATCCTACAGAGACTCCTTTCCAACCTTTTATCGTTGTGGGAAACATACCTTCAGCCCTGTTAAAGAATGCTATTAAACAGGTGTCATTTGGAGACAACTGTATAGGGCTATTTTGTGCTAAAAAGGTGGCTGGAGCTTTAGAGTCTCAGGGACACCCAGAAAGCACCACATTACCCCTCCATTGTGGAACAAGAAAGACTACAGCTTGGGCATCAACTGCTGACCAGAGATAACAGCTCTAGTACGCACAGAAAGAAACCCCAACATTTAAATCATATTCCAGCTAGTTTCAGGTTCTAGAGGCATGGCAATTCTTAGCAAACCTGTAAAGCTACAGAGGTCAGTGAATGATGGTGAAACAACAAGGTGCCAATATAATTTTTTTAGTGAGAAGTCCTGCCAAGAAAAGTAGCTGGTATATTTTGTCTCTGAAGGTGTCCTAACTTTAGTCATCATGTGGCTTTAAAGTGTAGCACAGTGTAAACCAGACAGCAACAAAAGGCTCTCAGAGCGCCCAAGGCACAGATAGTAATCTCAAGACTATCAGTCAAAATAAAATTTTCAATCCCTTAACTAGATGCAGCTGACAAAAAGGATTGGCAAGTTTGCTATGCACTCTGATTGTAAAAATTTGGTAGAGGATCTAACCACTCACTTAAATTTGCATGCTAAATGGAAGCAAGGGCACACCAAGCTCTCACAAGGATTCTAATTGTACCTTGCCCCTTCTCGAGTGCACCACTGTTAGCTGAATCTCCTCTGATCTTAAGGGGGAGTGTTAGGATGATGGAGACAGGCTTTTTTCAGTGATGTCCAGTGACAGGAAAAGGGGCAGTGGGTGCAAACTGGAACATAGGAAGTTCCATGTAAACATCAGAAAAAAACTTTCCTGTGAGAGTGACAGAGCACTGGAACAGGCTGCCCAGAGAGGTTGTGGAGTCTCCTTCGCTGGAGACATTCAAAACCCGCCTGGTCATGTTCCTGTGTGATGTGCTCTAGGTGATCCTGCCTGGCAGGGGCGTTGGACTAGATGATCTTTTGAGGTCCCTTCCAACCCATAAGATTCTGTGATTCTGTGATCTGGCAAGATTTTGTGGGCAGCCAAGAGTTTGGTTTTTTTTCCAAGCAGCCACTCTAGATGTTTCCTCACACAATTCAAGTTAGACAGAAAACTGATCAATATCGTATGTTTCCAAATGAAATTATGGAGTACAGCAAAATAACCAAAATACTTCTGAGATGCCCACCAATTTAAAACTAAGAACATGCACATTTATGTTGTCTTTTAACAATAATCACCTTATGACAACAGATCTGGGTTAAAATTAGAACATGCACTGCATTAATTAAAACATGACTGTGCTGTTTTAAGATAAGAGCTTAGGCCTCTTCCAACTCTAATTTGTGGTCCAACAAAAGGAATTCTGGGCTGGAAATTGAAGGCTCTAAGGTGCTGCCTCTTCTCCTGCACCCTGAATGACTCTGGAGGTAGTTTTCTCCTTGTCTGCAGAAGGACCAGAATGACACCTTTAAAGTTAAAGTTTCAGATTCCTCTCTCAGAAGAGAAATGCACTTCTGGTAGCAGCCAAAAAAGGAACACAACCCTCAGAGCTCCATATAGCTCCTGTCATACCACAATGAGACAGAAAGGCTGGAGCTGACAGCAGTTCCAACTGGAATAAGATCAGTATTTTTAACAGTAACTTTTTTAACAAATCACTGAGGGACTTGTAGAATTATGGCACAATGTAAGTCTTCATTGTCTTCCTGGAAGATTAAACATCAAAGTTACTGGGCTGCAATTTTGATGTGCTGAATGAAGTAGAGCAGTCTGGGCCATGCAAGAATTCAAAGTAGATTATTTTAGCTAATTGAATGTTTTCTTGTGATCTTTAAATCCATGAAGAGTGGATGTGTTATCTAACAATCTAATATCTAAATCATAAAATCTTTTAACATAACATTCTCACATGATCAGATGCAACCTACACTTGCATATTAATTTTTAAACATCATTCAATAGAACTCAAAACTTGAGAAAACATTAACTGTTCACACCACAGCTGAGAACTTCCCACCTTCTTCTGAGCCTTGACAAGTAAAGCCAATAATGCCTGCAGTTCATCCTCTGCAATCCAGCTAGGACAAATGGGTTTGCTATTGTTGTTACTTGTTCACTGGTTTCCATAGAGAATGGATAAAGGCCACATTAATCAGTTGCACAAAATTCATCAGGCTAGCTCTGAGGAAAAAGCAACTTTTTCTCTTTTAATTTCTGGACATCTTTTGATGCGCCACCCAGTACTGACTCAGCGGTGCTGGACCTGCACTTGGGGCCCAGAACTCTGCAGCTGCTCTAGCTCTGCATTTGCCTAGAGCAATGTGCCAGCTGTCTCTGCCTGTATTACGCCACAGTAATGTGAACAACTGGAAGCAATAATGTGTCTCCCCATTTGCCTAACAATACCAACATGAACAATAATTCAGGAGACTGAAGATTTGTGCTGTAATTTAATAAACCCCATGCACATTTCTACAATTGAGTATCACATCTGTGCAATGGATCCTAGAAGTGTAATATTCTTTTATAAGGGACCATTAACCAATCTTAAGTTTATAGATTTCCTTAAATCTTTTTCATCAGCTGTTAAACTACAGTAAAGAGAAAATTGCCTCTTATGAGACAAGGGATAGTAAAATACAAAGACTGTGATTAAACGTCAATCAATTAAGGATTATAATATAATAAAAATGCTGACTGATGATTAAAATGAGTATTTTCTGGCAGAATTTTATAAGCAATATTAAGAATTATTTTTAAAAGTTAATAGAATAAACCCCATTTACATCTTATTATGTATCAGGGAGAGTATCTTAGATAAGTCTATTTAAGGAAGAGGAGAAAAAAAGAATTGTTATTCTGACAAAAATACCGAAGAAGCAGTTTGTTGTTGATCTCCACAGTAAACAGGATACATTCCTTTCTGTCATTTATTTTATTATACCCTTGACTCCTCCATTTTAAATCCATTTCTGAATTGGAGTAAATAATGTTATATATTTCATTTTCAGCTGGCATTTGGCAAGTTCATGCAAGTAGGCTACATTTCATGAAAGCAGGTAACAGATCATGCAGAAAACAATATAAATAAGCGGCACACAAAATATTATTTCATGTAACAGACCTTAGAGAGTAGCACAGATGAGGGCAGGAGAGCAGTAAATGCAATGTTTGCATGTGTCTCTTTACTGAAGATGTTTTAGTGATCTTTTATTGAAAAATCCTATGGAATTTAGGATTAGAGTAAATGAATTCTACAGAAACTCTTACACAGAAAAAACACTAATAGCAAATAATAAGCTTTTTATAGAGAGTATGAAATATCCACCAAAATGTTGTAGGAGGAATATAGTTTTCTATTAAGTTCTACAGTCTGTTTCAAGAGAGCAATAGAAAGGTTTTCATTTTCTTAAGAGAAACTCAGTATAATGTTCATCTTGCCTAATATTCACTTCCTGTGCTCCTGTTCCCACACTGCTGAGTGCTTGTGGATGAAAACCATGTTACCATGTAGAGCCTTTTCTCATCACATTTACTCCTTCTGATTCACCATCTTTCAAAGTAGGTTGCATTTATTTCTCCATCCTTCTTCGGCTGTGCCACATGTTTGCCAAAGGTCACATCTACTTTCCAAAACCATCACTTCTGTGGGGGTGATACGAGCCCTTTCAGAGGACAGCAATGCTATGTCACACTTTCTCCCTTCCTAATCTCCTCCCACTTGGCTGCTTATTCCATGTTCCTCTTGCTTCAACAGTAGGGCAAATTCTTCCTACTCACTTTCTCCTTTTAACCTCTATATAGCCCTTAAAATCCTTCATCTTCTTTCTGCTTTCATCTGCTTTTAGCTACTTGATTTAAGGGGGTCATGTCCTATCATAAGTATCTCTTAAGCTTCACATTGAAGAACTAGAGGCTGTGTAAGCACCACAGTGAAGGAAGACAGGTTTCTTAGGAATTTGAGTCTTGAACTTGAGAGACGAGTATTCAAGAAAGCAGTCTTAAACTTTTATTAAAATTCACCTAAAATGTTATGGAGCACAGAAAGGCAAAGACAGATAAACACAGCATAGTCGTCTACTGTTCTCAGGAAACTAGGATCTTGTGTTCTGTTTTTCTCTTCCCAGCTACCACAGTCTTTCCAGTCTTGTTTGTCTACACAGTCATAGGATGCCTAAAGTACAGTTTCCTATTGCAGGTTCCTCCATTGCCCTCCCATTCTCCTCTGATTCCTCTTAAAGAGCAGTAGCACCAAGAACATTATAAGCACTCAGAAATTTTTTTCTGCCTTGGACTTTATCCATCTTAGTTCTCTCCCTCTTGATCAGATTCCCCACTTCCATTTCCTGTAAGTCTTCCAGATGCCATTCTGAGGTACCCATCTCTTCTTCACTATTAGATCTTGTATTTAACAGGTCAGACCTACCTACAAGAAAACCTTCCCTCTCTTTTTGAGTGTCTTACCATAATTTTAATTTAAGATTGGCGAGAAAATATTGTTTATTTAAAAAACCTCCTTCATCACTGTTGACAATACCAGAAACCCTCAGTTCACCAAGACACAACAGCAGTATTCTCTTTGACTTTTTAAGACATACTAACTACAGAAAAGAAGAGCAGGGATTTGCTGAGGTAGGTACGTAATAAAAATTGTTTGCAATCATTTTCCTGTTGGTCATAGTAGTGCAAAATTCAAATAACTCAGCTTTGGACATATAACGCAGACGTTATATTAGAGCTCATAATTTCACCTCCTTACCCTAGATTCCTTTTTTGGTCAAAACATAGGGAAGTATTTCTAGAGAGGGGAGTTTATGCTGAAGATGTTAATTAAACTCACCTAAAGATCAGCACAGCAAGTCAGCCTCCTGAATTGACTCAAACTGCAGCCACATGATCACTAGGCCCAATCCTAAAGAAAGTAAGAGAAGAACCTGTGGCTGATAGTGGAGTATAGGATAAAGCAGGCTTTCCTTTCTTAACAGCAAATAATTTAATCAGTTCAACTACCAGGTCAAACTGGACTCTACCTGGGCACCAGATCTGAACTGAACAGCATGCTCTGAATGTTCTCAGAAGTTCTCACATGTGGAACATATTCGCAGAATGATGGAGATTTGGAAATACATTCCGTCACGTGACATCACAAATGTGTTCATGTTACAATATGATGTCTTGTGGTCATGTATTTTCATTTTTAATGGAAGACACTGCACAAGTAATGATCAGGTCAGCTGTTGTACACTGTATTTTTTAGGTCTGGAAATATTTTTCTCTGTGAAGTCACATCTGCTCCACATACAGCCTTTATAGTTGACACCATTTATTTGAAGGGAAGTCCTGCTATTACTAGTGCAGAATCAGGTCCCTGTATGTATTACTTGAAAACAAAATGAAACTAAACAAACACAAACTATATTTGATCAGGAAGTTATACACACCTGGTTTAGAAAGGGACTATAATGTGAAAAATGCAATTACACTGATTTTAGATTTTACTGTTCCATACTCCAAAGCATTTATAGTTGCAGAGTGAAAGCAACTCTGACCCAAAGCTGGACAAAAAGCTTCTCTGGCTGAAATTTTCTATTAAGTGTCTTTCTCAGTTTTGGCATCTTGTGACAGTCATAAGCTGAAAATTATCTTTATCTCCTGACACTTCTTGACAAGCATACTAGAACATCTCCCAGGGGATTTTGTCAGTTCACTGAAGAATAATAGTTGTAATGATGATACAATAAAGGAAAACCATTTAGGTTACCAGTGTATGTTTATGTTTGTGTACTGGGAGTGAAAATTAGCTGATTGGTTGTCCTAAAACAGTAAAGGATATATTCTGGCATTTCTGTTGTATCCAAAAAAGACTTCAACGTAAATTTTGGTTGCATAAGAGCAACCAAAATAGTGTACTACAATAAATTTATTTTAAAATATGGGCTTGTTCCTTATAACTTTCAGCAGTAATTCCTCTCTGACAAAGCTCTGGAATTCAATGTGCCTACTTTGTGTCTTTGAAGTCAACCGCAGAACAAGTGTCAGTCGTGTGGTATGAAGGCTTTGGTGGTGGTCTTTTTCATGGCTAGAAACTGAGGGGTTAAAAAACCCTCTTTAAGAAAAAAAAATATGTTTTTGTGCTCAAACACTGAAGTAATGATGAGGACTGTAGGTAAATATAATCAGAAATCACCTTTTGGTGAGAGAAAGCATTTTATTAGGAAGGCTAATATTAGTTGTGATACTGTCTATGAAACATAGTAGAAGTTTAAGCTCTCTCTTTCATGTATCAGTTGTAACAAATACGGCAGGGTTTACAGTTCTCTTCATGCTATTATTAATGAACTGGACTGAGTTTAAAACTAAGGTAGAGTTAATCAGAAATCAGAAAAAAAGCTCCCAGCTTACAGACCGAATCATTCTCCCTTTCCTTAACATGTGGTCATTTTTGCTGATGCAAGTCATGATTTATCCAGCTATCACAGTCTTTTTCCTCTGAAGATTGATGACTGAAAATGCTGCACTAGTTGTTATCCATCACGTATGCCTATGGATGACCACGGCTTTGTCTGTGATCCATTCTTATAACGATTAAGTTTGGATCTCTGCCAGCTACAGAGCCTTGTTACGCCAATCAGAGAGAATCAAGGAACCTGAATGATTTCCTGATTATTATACATTATCGAACCCCTTTCAGCCTACTTCTGCTGAAGGCTGATCTTGATAAAGACAACTCAATAGCCAAAAGCAAATGACATACTGTAGGATCTGTCCTTTATAGGACTGTGCAATTTTACTTAGAGTCAAGAAATGTTTCTATTTTGAACTGAGTCCTCAGAGCTGGTTCAGGACACCACCTTTAGAAAAGCAAACTGTGATACTGTGAAAGTGTCTTGTCCTGAAATGTTTCTTCTATAAAATCCCCTCTTCAGCTCTGCAAACCAATACTCAGCTCAAATTTCAAATACTCGTGTCTGGCCAGGTTATGGGCCAGTTACCTCAGTTTACTGTTCCTTATGCGTTGTTATTTGCAATCATTTATAAAATATGTCAAATACATAGTTCATTCCAAGACAAAACAAAGACATTTTTGTGCCCCAAGTTTAGAAGTAGAATGTACTAACTAGTTTAGATTGCTCTTCCTTACAACACCTCACACTTTTCAGGAAAATTTAGACACATTTACTTGTGAGAGTAAGAAAATGCTGCTGCCATTTATTTGCATGCAGAAGTGTAGGAAGGAAGTTTCAGTATGACCACCAGGATAGATCAAGTTCTACCTTCACATTTTAATCTCCTGTGGCAGATGCAATTCTTGTTATACTGCTCTCTTCTGAGCAGCTGAGTCTCATCTACATGCAACTACTGGAGTGCAGCACACTAGGAGTTCATGAGCAAGGATTTTTTTCACATTGGTCCTATAGTCACTTAGACATAAAAACATGTTTGGATTTGCTGCCTTACTTCCAGTAATTTGACATTATTCTATACTGTAGGTCTGGTTGTCATTTACATCACCTTGACTGACCAAGGGGATCTAGGAAAAAGTTAAAACTAGGCCCCAAATTGCTAAGTGCAAGGTTTGAGACTTCAGACAAAGTGGGGGCTAGATACCTATGCAGAAAAAGATAAAGTAATCGCAGTAGTACCAAAAATCTAGAGAAAGCAGTGGAATATACATATCAGAGTGAAATGATTTCTTAATTTTCAGCCAGAATGAATGTTGGGGTGTCCTGAACAGTGTTTTCAGAAAACTCCTGCCCCCTACTATTTAATCCAGAGAACAGCATCTTTCATGACACTATGGATCTGATTGATCTTCCATTATGAATTAGGAAGGATTTTTTTTTCCACTGGAACTAAACTAGCAAGTAATCTGTTGGATTCCTACAACAACAAAACTCATGTGCACAAACTGTGTGCTTGCATCTGTCCTTTCACTGGCTTTGATAAGTTTGCACACATTTTAAATCACTTTGGCAGAGGTACAGAGTTCTTTAATTTCTGTAAGGTTGGGCAGCTGAGTAGAGGGGAGACAGCCCAAAGAAAAGAACTGTCCCACAGAAACACACTGTCAAGATATGGGTTGATAAACTCCACTAGTTTCTCACATTTCTTATGACTTCAGGAATGGCAATGACTTTTTCCCAGATTACTATTAGGTCCCTTAAAATATTAACTTGCAGCTGTTTGCAGGCTGTGAAAGACTTAAAGAGCTGGTTCCAAATGAAAATTGAGTGGATTTTGGAGAAAGGATATTCAGGGTGGACTGTACCTTGCAAAATGAGAATGAAAATGTAAATGTAAATGTTTACATCCAGGTGTGCACGTGAGTGGAGATTTTAGTTTGGTTGCCCAAACACACATTCAATATTACTGTTTTAGATGCACTTGAGTATCTGAAACCACTGTCTGAATTTGGCAGATACTGAACAACACCTACAGGAGAAACACAGTCTAGAAAGTCATCTGGAGGCCAAGAGAGACATACTGGAGCATCTCCAAGGCCAGTAGACATCAATATTTCGGCAATGTAATAGCCTTACTGAGCTGTCCACCTGGTTTATGTAAAAAACTTACTTTGCATGAGCTGAAGAGCTTCTTTAACTCCGTTGACTGTACTGGCTGAATTGCCATTGAGTACATTGGGAACTTAGACACCTAGACAGACAGACACTACATCATAAACCTTAATTTAGGGGTCTTAATCCTTGAGCTGGATACTGCCTCTCCATCATCTGTCTTCTGACTCTTTAAATAGAAGCCAGTGAAGTGATCAGCAGTGAAGCAGAGACTGTCTTCCCACACTACAGAATTAGCCCACGCTGGATGTATTAAATGTTTGAAATGAGAGAGAGGGTAGGCATGAAGAACTTTGAATTAATGAAATTATGACTGCTGCTTAAAATCTACCCATTGCAGCTCATGTTCAGTTGACAGTCCATCTAGCTTGTTGTGAACACTTCTTGTGTGAGCAATCCCTGCTTCACGCTGTATCCAGACTGGGTGTGTTCTAGGTGGAAACATTATGAAATGGGGACATCTTCTAGCTTTCTCTTCCCAGCACTATCTTCTCCTCATTCCCATCCTCCCAGGCTCCCCCTGCTATGTTTTGCTGTGTAACTACGTGACACAGTAGGTATAGACAGTTAATAATGAAGAAAGAAAAAGGCTTCCATTAATGAAAAATTTCTGGCATGTGACAACTGGGATCTGAATTAATGAGTGTGGTATCAAACACAAATAGCCAGCTACTCAGATTGAATCTTAGGAGAATCACTGTTCTTATTCAGGTTCTAATCAATATATGGTGGACTCAGACACTGGAATAGGCTGCCCAGGGGGGTGGTGGAGTCACCATCCCTGGATGTGTTTAAGGGTCATTTGGATGTGGTGTTGGTGGATATGGTTTGGGGGAGAACTTTGTAGAGTAGGGATGATGGTTGGACTTGGTGATCCCAAAGGTCTTTTCCAGCCTTAATGGTTCTATGGTTTTATGATTTCTTCTGTCTCAGAAGGCCCACCCTTCAGTCCTTCTCCAGCTTTTTATGGAGAAAAAAACATTTTCTGTTGTGATATAACTGCAACCTATATTTGTATTTTAGTTACTGTTTCACATTTTCTTATTTCTCTCTTCATTTTCCATAAAGAAAATACTTTTCAAATATATGTACACGTGATCCTAGATTACTGGCTACACAGTAGAGCCCAAAGAGTGGTGATCAATGGTGGAGAGTCCAGCTGGAGACCCGTAGCTAGTGGAGTCCCTCAGGGATTAGCGCTGGGTCCCATCCTGTTCAACAACTTTAACAATGACCTTAATGATTGGGACAGAATGTCTTCTCAGCAAGTTTGCTGATGACACTAAGCTGGGAGGATTGGCAGATTCACCTGAAGGCTGTGCAGCCATTCAGTGAGATCTGGACAGGCTGGAGAACTGGGCAAAGATGAACCTAATGAGTTTCAACAAGAGCAAGTGCGGAGTCATGCACCTGGAAAGGAACAATAAAATGCACCAGTACAGGCTAGGAGGTGATCTGCTAGAGAGCAGCTCTGTGGAAAAGGACCTTGTAGTTCTGGTAAACAACAAGTTATCCATGGGATAACATTGTGCCCTCTGGCCAATGGCCAAGAAGGCCCATGGTATCTTGGGGTGCATTAAGAAGAGTATCTCCAACACATCGAGGGAGGTTCTCCTCTCCCTCTACTTGGCCCTGGTGAGACCTCACTTGGAGTATTGTGTCCAGTTCTGGGTTCCCCGGTCCAAGAGAGACAGGAATCTACTTCCTAGAGTCCAACAGAGAGCTATGAGGACGATTAAGGGACTGGAACACCTGCCCTACAAGGAAAGGCTGAGACCTGGGGCTTTTCAGTCTAGAGAGCTGAAGACTGAGGAGGGGATCTAATTAATGTCTATATATGTATGAGGGCTGGGCATCAAGAAGACAGGGACGAGCTCTTTTCACTTGTGTCCTGTGATAGGACAAGAAGCAATGGATTCAAACTTCAGCACAGGAAGTTCCACCTGAATGTGAGGAAGAACTTCTTTACTGTGAGGGTTACAGAGCACTGGAACAGGCTCCCCAGGGAGGCTGTGGAGTCTCCTTCTCTGAAGACTTTCAAGACCTGTCTGGATGCCTTTCTGATGGATCTGCCTTAGGTTTTTTTGGTCCTGCTCTGGCAGGGGGAGTTGGACTCAACCTTTGGAGGTCCCTTCCAACCCCTAATATTCTGTGATTCTGTGATTCTCTGATTTCATGTAAAACCACGTTTTGAAAACACACACTAAATTTTGTTATGCTTAAGTAGTAAATAAACTATAATAACTGCTTTTTTTCCTCTCATAAAATAAGGTCTAGGGAAGATAATTTTCTTTACAAACCCAAGCACATTTTAAGTAGGCTAATACCTAAGGCATTGGAGATTTTTATTAGATTACAAAAAGTACTTCCCTGGTTCCCATTTTGCTGAGGTTAATTAAGACATTGTTATGCATCTTTTCACTTGATTGTTATAGAAAACTGTACTTTTCTGCTATTTCCCCTGCCCTGCTAACCCCTAAGACTGAGGCAAAACCCACTGACACTCTTTTTGGTTAAATTAAGCTATAATGAAATACTTCATTGGTGACTCAAGCAAGTCTCAAAGGAAAACACAATAAAGGAAATGTCAGGCATGCATCCTTTTTTTTTGCTTTCTGAAATTTTGCATTAGATCCTGAGTGACTCCACAGCACTGGCTACAGAGTGGGACCCTTAAATAAAACATCACAAGTGTTTAAAACTGAAGGCTGAGTGCAGGGAGGGGACAGAACCCTATTAAGCACCAACACAATAAAAGATCCAGCAGTCAGATCACTGTTCTGATTTTTTAAATGTATTTTGAAAGGTCTTCTCAGTCTTATTTTGGAATGGTAGATTGCACTGTTGTAAAACACACACGGATGGATGGCTGAAACTGTGGTCTGCATACACTAGTTGAAATGTATCTATTGACTTACAAGCTGGCTGCATGTGTCAAAATGCAATCCGGTATTTTTGTAATAATAGCTAGCAGTCATAGTTGTAAATTATTTATGGAGACTATTCAGTGCAAACAGGTTAGTGCACACATCCTCTTCAGCTTGACTGCCCTGGTTTTAGATCACTCAGACATTCAACTCCTCAGAGATCTGCTCTTATCATTGCAAACCCTAAAAAGCCACCTAAAAACTGCAGTCATTTCAGCAACTCAAAGCAGCTCAGCCATTTGCTAAAGTTCTACCTCAAGGTTCAGTGAATAAACACCATTTCAGCCCACCTCTTTCTCACCCACCCTGGCCCTGGCAATGTAAGTTAATGTCAGACATGAAGAGCCATTGATCTCTAAAGCTAAGACTCGGGTGTGCTTCACTGTCTTTGTGCAGAAACATGGAAGAATGTACATAGCAAAGGCCACCCATGATTCTAACACAAAGTGACATTTCTCTAATGCTGTGTTTCAGAAGATGGGGAAAGGACAGCCACACAAGGAGTACTTCTGGGTGGATGTAAATGTATACAGCACCCTATTGCAATGCAGTAGGCTGGTTTTCCTATGCAGGCAGATATTACATCTCATTAGCATTTAGCCCTTAGACCAGTTCAAGCCACTGCACCTACCCTGCACAATCAGAGGACTGGGAGTTCCCAAACTTCCTGTGTGAACAGCACAGCACCAGACAGAACTAATCCACCAAGTACAGAAGAACACCAGGACCTGACCCCTGTGACAGACATAGTAATACTGTGTATTAGTCTCTCTCTAGGACAATCTCAACTAGCCCAAGCTTTGCAGGGGCTGCTTTTGCCACAGGATATTCCTGATAGTTCTGAACTTGTGATAGTGGTTCGATTTAGTTTTGCTTGGTCATTAGTTTGCAAATGGAATAAAAGTTTAAAACACACTAATACCACTGACCTCTACCAGTTCTGGGTGGATTTTCTTGTGGATAATTTTGGCAACTACCACCTTCTGCCTCAGCCTCAGAAATCTGGATTTTGGCTTTGGATTTATCATCCTTGACATTGGCTGTTAAGGTTGCAGGGTGAGAAAAAGGGGATGGAAAACCTGTACAGAGACAAGAGACATCATTTCTCTTGAGTCCTTCAGCCTCCTTGCCTGGCTGTTGTACAGCTAACACCACTGCCAGTTGCTCTAGTATGCACCCTTGTTGGGGCAAGAAAGAAGTCCCTATCCACATGTAAGCAGCAGCTTACAGACTGGCCAAAAGTAACTCCAAGGCATATTCTCAATGAGAAACCTGCTTGGGGTTGAGGAGATTAAGCAACTGAAATCAGCTCTTCATACTCCCTCATACCTCAGAGCTCTTCTTGTCACACTGCTAGAGTTTCTGAGAAACAATACACAGCTGCTTCTGCTCATTCTCCCTAGGGAATTTGTCCCCAAATCTGATGTAATTTTCAATGCAGACAGCAAAAAATGTTCTTTGCCAAGGACATGACTTGCACTCATGAAGGATGGAGGTGTGCCCAATTAAATATGTACAACGTGGCATAATGACAAAGGGTAAACATGCAGCAGTGAGTAGATCTGTCTGCAAGAAGAAAAGAATAATCACAACACAATGCACTATTTGTGTGACATGCAGTAATGCTGCTAAAAATGTGATATTAAGTTACTTACTCTTGTGGCATGATACTGGTCCTGGGTTTCCAAACAACCCCATAACAAAAGGTCAGAGCCCATGCTTGTCAGACACTAACATTACACTCACATTTACACTTCTTTTACTCTTTTTTTCCTGATCTCAGCAGTAAAATTAGATCACTGAGAACATCAGCCAGAAAGTCTGGGAATGCACACGGTTAATTAATGCCCACATTGCAGGGCTAAGAAACAAACATCTCTCTCTAACTTTCCTCTGTATTACACCTTTAATGGTGGAGATGGGACAAGGAAGGAGACCCAAAAGCAAAACCAGGACAAAATACATACAAATAAATGCATAAAAAGAAAATTATATATTTAAAATTGATAATAACTAAAATAGAATTATATAACTCTCCAGTTGAAAGCAGATGAAAAAGAAAAGCAAAACCAATGTCCTGGATACATTTTGCAGGAGTCTGAGTAGGATTCCACAAACCATAGGAATTTGCTGGAGTAGCTCTTGGGCATAATTACTATAATTGTTCAACATTTAAAAACTAGGAAAAACAACAAACACCAGAAAGAAAATGCAAGGTGCTTTTTCCTCATTCATACACTATTCTGGCTTTTATTACCATGCAAACAGCTCAAATCTGTATTCCCAATGAACCACATAATTCCCACTGCCTGAAGAGCTGTTCGTTGCTCTGGGTCAGGCCCAAAGCATCTTGGCATGGGACAAAAGCTCTACAGAGAGGTGTGAATTCAGAGTATACTGCACAAACCCTTTCGGTGAACACATTCACCTCATGGGCCTTAGTGCTAAATTATCTGCATATATTTCTTTATGATATTGAGAGACACCAACACCTTTGAAGGACTTTTATCCTACCTGAGACAGCAGCAGAAATTAATTTCCTTGTGCATGTGCCAGAGTCCATATTAACCTAAATTTCTTTTGGAGGTGCCCACATTTCTCTGTCCCCTACAGAAGAAAGTTCTATGACTAGTATCAACTGGAACTGTTAAAGGCTTAAACCGGATGAGAGGGTCTCGTCCTACTGATTCAACAGAGGTGGACCATTCTGTTCTTGTTCCAATTTTTTACTTTATCTCACATATTTTTATTTGAAAGATAATTTATTTCCAATTACAAAATCCAAGTCAATTTCTCATTTTAACCTTCATATGAGCTTCTCAATAATTAAAATAATGATGGCATTACAAATAATTTTGTAGTTTCTTTCAAAAACTGTACTGTATTTTGTTATTTTTACTGTAATTTATTATTATTTTTATTATTTTTTAATTTTTACAGGAGACATGATACTGATAAAGGGTATAACTTACTAACTGAACTTCAGTATTTTTAAACAGAGCAATTTTGCAAAATTAACGGCCTGCTCTTGCTTATATCTAATCTTAAGTAGCAACAAAAGTAGACACCTAAATCAGTTGCTTACACTGGATGTTTAAACAGGTTTTATAAACTCTAGAATATATGTGACATTTCTGAGGCAGACACTTAGCAATATTTAAAACAGGTACCATAAAAAGAAAGAGTTCTTCATGTGGGATTTGGAAAATTAGATAGCTGATAAGTTTAAGTAGTTCTGAGAATGTTAATTAGTACTCTCAGAGTGAAGGCATGGTATGTGCTTGTCTAATTGTAATATTCAGAGACCAGTTTAAGGGAAAGAAAAAAAAAATCCAAAAACACTAATAAAAATATGAAAAATGTGGAAAATCTAAGACAACTGAAATGTTCTCTCCATAGGTTACATTAAGTCTTTTCCATCTAAGCACCTCAGCTGCTAATGTTCAATAGCAATTTCTGCATATAGATATGTATGTATGTAAACATGTGCCTCAATAGTCATGGGTGAAAGTCTAGGCATACATATGATAATTATTTTTTTTTGTTGTGTTCATCTCTAGCACAAGGAATTTATATTATGTTGAAGCAAGACCTTATAGCAACACTAATGCAGAGAGCTAAAAAGGTTAATATTCTCAGTAGACAGTATCATTTCATCAATAAGAGAACTATTCAATGACCCTGTATTGGAGTGAACTCAGCATAATCAATTAACTTTGTCAAGTAAACAGATCTGTCCCTTTGGCTGCTACGTAACTTGATATTTCTTCCTGTTCTTACTGACTCTGTGAATGGAGAAATAAAATACCCTTAAATTATCTCAGCTCTGACTGAGGAATGAGAGCTATTTAAAAAACTGCTTCACTGAAAGCAACTGTCAGTCTTAATCAGTTTTTTTTGTCTTCCAGCAGAGAAGGGCAGTAGGACAGGGCTCAGTCTAGCCCCATGGAAAGCTTAAACAAAAACATTATTTTTCATGTTTTGATGAATTAGATGCAAATCAGCTGGCAAACAAAATAAAATAACTAATGTGCCCCACACCAATTGACATAGCTGACTTGAGTAATTATCTTCACAAAGTACCATCCATTGCTTGCTTTATAATTTGTCTTTCTCTTGTTTTGTTTTGCCTTTTTAAAAAATAATAATGAAATTATTATAACACTCATTTGAAAATAATGATTTCTATACACATTAGCAGGCTCTGAGACACAATCTATGACAGATCATGAGATAGTGGTCTCAGACTGGCCTTGTGTATTTTGCATTATGAAAAAAAGCATGGGAAGAAGAGATCATTACTCTGCATAATTAGCGGGCTTAATTAAAAAATGGCCCAAGATATCAGCTGTAGCACCAGCTCAACAAACCCCCTAGGGCTTGTTCATAGATTCTGCTGCACTCTGATTATACTAGTATGAATCTAGAAAGAGCCACCTGGAATCACTCTCTCAGACGGGCATTTGCTAAGTGCTAGTACACTGTTATAAAATTAGTTGGTTTGGCACAATTCTGTAAAATGATAGGGGCTTTTATACCTCTAGCAATGTGAAAAGAAAACATGGCCAGGAAGATGGAGTCATTCACTCTATGGGGTTCCCAGAGTTCCTCCTTTCTAATAAAGTAGGGCCTTCACAAATTTATCTGTCCAAATTTGTGAAGATCTATAAACCCTAATCAGTCTGGGGTTTACAAACAAGACCCAACTATGATAGCTTTAAAATATTAAATCACCTTAGGTTTTAGTATCTACATTTCCAATAAAAGTGGACTCCAATTTGAATTTTTTTATACACCTCAGATTTTTATATTCAGATAAAATAATATTTGAAGTTTAATCCCTCCCTTTTTCTAATTTTATTTTTGTCTGTGCTGAACAATCCATAATGTTTCCTTCTGACTTGCATCCAAAAGCTTTCCTGCACAGTACTGACTGTGTAAACAGACTGCTCAATCTAGACATGCAATCCCTTTTGCAGAATATGTCCAGAACTAGAGAGCAGCAAGTAATATAAAAAAAAACTTTTTAGGGAGGGAAGACTTTCCTGTGTTATTAAACCAGAGATTGGGACACTCAAAATATAACTCTCCAAAGTGCAAAACCACTAGGGCATTGGAGCTAGCAATGATGATTAAAAGGCAAGCTCCCTTTGATAAGTACATACCTTACATGTACTAGCAGTTAAAAATTGGGATCACACCAGAAAGGAAAAAGACTAATGTATATTTTAAAGGACTTTTGTAGGCTGACAGTGGGGGAATTTTTATGATTATAACTGTTATTTATACCTGTTTATAAAAGCTAACAACTGCAAGGAGGAAACGAGAGACTTTGTTTATTCAGCAGTAAAGACATGACTTTGTGCTCTTCCTCCCAAAATGTCTGGGGCTGTGAACAGGCAAGGAATAGGCTGAAATCCCTCTGGGCCAGCCCATGACAGCTGGGCACTCTGCAGCACCCCTCTGGAAGCAGGAGGACCTCCATCGCCCTGGGGCACGCTGGGCATATCCCATCTCCAGAGGCTGCCCCTGAGTGCTGGAGGCAGGGAGTTCTCATCAGCACAGCTCTCACGCATCAGGAACCTGCCCTCTCCAGAGACCCATTTAAGTACAAATCCTATTAAGATATTTAGATAAAATATGGTGAGATGCTTCTTTTTATTCTGAGCCCTTCCAGCTGATTAGACAAGGAAATCCTTGCTATCCAGTCAAGAAGCTTTCTGGCATGTTTAATATCTTGGGAGCATATTTTTTTAAAATATCGTCCTAGGAATGTATCTATCAAAAGAAGGAAGAACTGAGGAGTATTTACATCTGTGGGTAACAGACAGAAGTTTCTACTTGATGGGAGAGTCCTGTACTAACGAAGTCCTGAAAGTGAAAGAAATGTTGTGTAATGTATTGTCAAGTACTAAGTGTGCTTTTCAGCAGGAATGACAAGAATTTCTCTACTCCTAACTAGAAGGCATGAAGGAAAAATAGAAATCACCAAGAAAAATGACTGAAGGATAAATCAATACAAGGTGAAAGGTCAACAAGCGGCCTGCTGTTAGTCTGCCAAAAGTATTTAATATGCTCATTTGATATTATTCACATTCTTTAAGAAATTATGTGAGAGAAACAGGGAGTCATGGAGCAACATAGCTTTTTTTGTCTTGGTGAGAGAAAAGGCTTTGCTGAGAAACATGCACTGATCTAAAAGTGATGTTTGTCCCTAGAGCTTTGACACCCCTTGAGGGTTAGCCATTATTGCAAATGCAATGACAATCTTTCAATACAGACAAATTAGCTATTTTCTGGAGAGCTAATTCAGTTCTTCAAGTTACATTAATATATCACGGTTTAATTACCACTGAAATTATACTAATTCAAATTAGAGGTGGCAGTCACATAACACATGTTATTTGATACCTCATGTGAATTCTTGAAAAATAATGTTTGTTCTGTTAGGACAGGATCTAGTAATTTTCAGCTATAAGGATGCACAAATCTGATAAATATTTTTAACAGCTCCCAGCTGAGACAGTTTCTGTAGGCTCCTGTCTTCACCCCACCACTCAGACTTTTCCATAAGCTGCAGCTTAGCCTGTTCTCTGGGATGGAGACTGTTTCTTGGCATTTTTCAGTCTTCTGTTTAAAACTGGTGCAGATCTCATTAATTAATATACTACTCCAATTCCATTGCAAGGAAATTACCAGGAAAATTAATAAAACTAAGAACAGTACAAAAATGCTTCCACAATTCAAATACATCTACATGTCCCTAATGGTAGAGGATCAATATTCAAAAAATAAGCAGCTAGACTAAAAATAAAATATCAAGGGAAAAAAACATGGAAACAAACTATAAAACGCCAGGAGAGCAAAGAGCTGACACATATATAAGTTCAACAGAGAGGGATATAGGAAACAGGTAGGAAAGCAAGATACCCCATGTGTCAGCAGATACTTGTGTGATACAAGACTTTAATACATGGATTAGATCTTTATTTTAAAACTACCAAGGCTTTTCCCACTTGGACTGAAAAGCTGTGCCAGTGTCCCGTTTTAATGTGTTAATTTTCTTCTGGTTTTCAATCTATATACAGTCTTAGCAAGTGTAAATGCACATTATTTAGCAAACACTTTCTCCTTTGCACTGAACATATTTCCTTTAACCAGCAAAAGAGACCTCATGATGTACCAAAAACACTTTCCCTCTTTTCACCTTCCTAGCCTTTGCTCATATTTCCTTTCGTCATTGCCCTCTTTATGCTCACAGACTCCTTTGCACCTGTACCTAGTTGAGTTCCTCTGTCTTAAAACTGGGATAAACCAAAATTTAATTTAATATTTCATTTCTCTCATGAGTACCTTGTGCAGATGCCCCATTAGCTCTTTTCCCCTGCAGGGAATATCTCCACTGTGTATATGCTTGGCTTTGCCCCAGCTCGGGCCAGCTGGTGACTAACCAATACTAAGTGATCAGCCAGCAGGGTTTATGCACCTTTAGTCTCAGTCTCTCACACATTTGTGAACTCCCAGCTTGTAGGTGAAGTTCTTCCCATCATTCCCCTCCACGCATCACTGTAGTTTGCTCCATTGAACTGAAGAACTCTTGAAACTTAAATACAACATTTTGAATCACTGTGCTTTATGATAGGCATTCAAATTCACCTTTAATAAGGAATTCACATTAATTCACAATTGTAAAATTCACAAATAACAAGGAATAAAGAACAATGTGAAATCCTAGTAATTAAGATCATCTGAAGCCTACCAGTTTCTAGGTACTCAAGCAGTGGCTTTCATAATGGAAAGCAATCAAATCTCTTCAGTGTTCAAGACAAAACTTGGATTTTTATCCTCTAAACTCAAGCATAATGTTACATACAGCCTTTATAGCATCATTTGGAACATTGCTTGTTGCCTTCTTTACTTCCTTGGTTGTCTAGTTTCCTTAAAAAAAAAAAAAAACACAACAAAAAAAAGGTCTAAGTAATTGCCCTCTAGAAAGTTTCAGAGGCACCCTTTTGTT
Source organism: Apus apus (assembly GCF_020740795.1). Classification (NCBI taxonomy): domain Eukaryota; kingdom Metazoa; phylum Chordata; class Aves; order Apodiformes; family Apodidae; genus Apus; species Apus apus. The sequence continues at coordinate 44,580,652 of NC_067282.1, read as the reverse complement.
CAGTAAATCTGTCTGAGAAGAGCTGGCTTGCATGTCATGTTACTGTAACCAATTAAGTCTAAAGACTCCTGCAATATGCAGAGCTAGAGTATATATATATTTTTTAAAAAGTATGAAAGCAGAGTTACTGAGGAAAAAATTCTATGTTGTTTGGATTGTTTGTTTTTTTTCTTAGTACATTTCCAAACCGATCACAAATATACTGTGTGATCCTTCTCATCTAACTTTAGCCATTTAAAACCTGGTCATGTTATCCTATCTGGGTTTATAAGTTTCCGCTACAACCAATGGAGAGAGACGACTTAGCCTTTTCAGCCTAAAATAGGTGTTTAAGATAGATGGCATTTAATGTTTTATGATTCATTCTGTCTATCTTTAGATTGTCTAAAAGTTCATATCTTTCTTCACTGACTATAGAAGGAGTGTATCCAATTAGTGTAGACCTTCATGAGTAACTTGGGGACAGACAAGATAGACAAGATGAACCTCAATCTTTGATCTGATACATTATTTGAAATAGGAATCATAATTAAGGTCTATGCTGGTGCTTTTGAAAAATCCAACCTTCCCCTTTAATGAACTGAAATTGCTTGAAATGAAACAAAGGAAAATTAATTAAAATACAAGACACTTCAAATCGTCAAGACAGAGAGGTTTAGAAAATGGTAATGCCTAAACAAGAAGGACAAATCTATAAATTAGGCACTCAGAGAATTCAGTAAGTGTGAATATACATAAAAATAATAATAATAATAAAAAAAAGTCTTAACAACTTGAAAATCAGAGGGAACTTCCCTTAGTGAGAAAAATCATCAGATCATAAAATGAAAATGAAAGCTCTGCAGGATATGGGGGGCTCAAAGTGAGACTTAGATCTATTATGTATTGAGAAGAAGCCTAGGACATTTCTCTAAGACAAAGTGTGAGAGGCATTTGGTACATTAAGGTTACATTTTGTCTGTGAGCAAGTATTAGTAACTCCTGGTGAGTCCACGGGAGCTATACATGCTGGTTCAGAAGTGGTTTAGATGTAGGGACAGATGCTGGCTGGGTAGTATTCACTTGACCTAAATTTAATCCCTGCAGAAATCATTGATTTTAGGTTAAAATGTGTCTACTGCCAGCACAGAGAGGGAGAAAGAAAGAGACAATCATTTACAGAGAAACTTCATTACGTATCCTGGTTACTTAATTTAAAGATCTGAGAAGGTGAATCAGGAACAATTATAAACATAAAACTCAGACACAACTGATTTTGTGTCAAATCCACAGAATTAACTGTGTGACTCTCATTAAATGTGAGAAGTTCCTGAGCACCTCTAAGTACAGAAATCACAGTTCCTGACACACTGTTTTAGGCAGCATCCAAGATCATAAGCCACTGACAAAATTCTGAAAATATTTATTGCTTCAGTTCTAAAAATCACTTATACAGTGATCATAAATTGCTTCTAAACTACTGTTTTCAGAGTTTATTTTGGCTTGTGCCATTTATTTTTGAGAACTTTTATTAAAGGAAAACTTGTTTATTTGAAACAGAACAAACTTTCTGGTGATAATAATAATAATAATGGAAGTCTCAACAAATAGAATGGAGATGGATACAGTAATTTTAATGTCTGATTTCAGCTACAGCAGAAGGCTAAAGGCATTGCCAAACTTCCTTTTGCAGAAAGAAAACAAACAAAGGAACAACAACAACAAAAACAATCAAAAAACACCAACAAGAACAAACAAACAAACAAAAAAACAATTAAGAAATTATTGCAAGATTTTAGGCCTGGTCCCTTCCTCTGGTTTGAGTCTCACAGTCCAACCAGCCACCTCAGCATGGCAGAGAAGAAAGGTTTTGTTTCATGGGATGAACTCTCCTCGCCACATCCTGCAGCCTCCTTATTCTGATGCTCCTGATGTTGCTGCAGCTTCAGCATTCTCCAGCGCCTCTCCGCGGTATCAAGTTACCAGACTGTGTGTCAAGGGGCACACTCTGGAGCTCCATATGCCACAATTAGGAAAATTTATTGCTCTCCCCAAAAAGCAGAGCCACTGCTGCACAAGGTCACCAAACACTAATAACTGCAACTTCACCCCACAGAAATTTATAAGGAAAAATCTTCCTGGAAATACTTGGCTGGAAAACAGTAACTTGTGTTCCATCAATACCCATGGATAATGTAAAGATATTAAATTAATTGTATTTACAAGAATGGTCTTTTTGTTAGGCATAATGTGTTCATGTAAAAAAAAAAAATCAGCAGAAGAAAATAAATAAGAAGATTTGGTTTTTACTAATAACTCTCCTTGAAAATGCTGAAGAATCCAATTCTCAAATCAACACATAAAGTGCCATGAGAAACTACATTTCAAGGTCTATTTCTCACTAGCTTTCTGTTCCCTGCTAAAATAAGTGGCATTTCCCCCCCCAGTCCAGGATTTGCAATATTAAATTGGTCCACAGTTCTGTTGTATCCTATGGTCTGCTCACAGTGAAGGTGTTACAAGAACCAAAGATTTCTACAACATGCACCAAGCCGGTTACCTTAAAAAAATTAAAACCACAACTGTATGGTTTCCTCAGACAAAATTTCTCTTTAACCATGAGCAAGAAGCGCTGTTTATTTTAAACACCTCTTGATTTGTTCTGTTCATTTTATCTGTTTTATAAATACAAAAGTCATTTATTACTCTGTCACGCTGAGCACATATGCCACAATCCTCCCTGTGGGTTATGAATGCCATGGTATCTTAATGATCTGTTACACAACATCACAAGTATCTCTTTATGTGTAATTATTTCTTCATTCCTTTCCTCGGTGGAAAAGATACTGCAAATTATTTACGTACATATGTGTATATATTATTTATACCTGTATAGTTTTAGATTCATAGATTTTTAAGTACACAAGGGGCTACTATAGTCATCTAAAGTGACCTCCTGCACAACACAGTGATTCCTTCAGTAAACGCAGTAAGCTAAGTTGTGGCTTACTTTTTAGCAAGATATCTACTACTGCTTTAAAGATTGCAAACAAGGATATATCACATAATAATTTATGATGCACTGTGTGCTTTTATCACAGAAAGAAAGACTAAAAAATATTTTGTAAAGCAAGAAATTGAAAAATCTTAGACTTCCACACACAAGTTTGTAGACAAGCCTACTGTGTTAAAAAGTGGGATAGAAGCTTGTTGCTGTGGCTCAAAGGGTGAAATACTTGCAGTTTTACCATCACACACTAAGGGATGAGGAAAATAAGGAACAAAAGCTTGAATATAAACATTATTCTTCAGAAGGGCAAGCATAGCATGTGGCAGGCAGAATGTGCTCCTCACTTTAGTGAGGGCTCTGTATCTCTGAGGATTTATATTATTGTGGTCAACACAGTGGAGATTTCTCCAAGGCAAGATTTTTCTAACCATTTGAACTATGCAAACATATTTTAGATCAGAAAAACATCAAAATATGTAGTGAAAGTCACATCCTCTGCAAAGATGGAGAGCACATTCACGGCCAGAGCAAGATTTCAGAATGTGCGAAGACCCTGTGAACACTGAAAAAGTGACTTCTCTCATTTTGAGGGTACAGATATTCCACCAACTGACAGAGGAGAGGGAGTCTTTATATGAATAGGCATTTTCATAAAGTGAAAGAGGTTAACATAACCCTTACTTTTGAACTAGGAGGCACAGATATGTGAATAGTTCTCATGACAATAATCAAGTTTTCTCTTTCACATAAGCTCTCAGGACACAAAAAACTAGCTTTGGCAAGTTGCTGTAAACATCTGACACACATGTAAGAAGGACCTGCTAAGAATCAGGTTTGGAAGGATGACCCAGTAGAATCTGATTCTTCAGATGGACAGAATTTGGGTGCCTGACAACTTGAAAATAAATTAAAAAGAGATAATGAGTACTAATTTCTAGACATCCTAGACAGAAATATTCTGTTCCTTCTAAAAATAAAGAGAAGGCTTTGTGGAAGCCAAATGTGTACATTTAATCTGAAGTCTGTGAGTTAAACTGTGATCCTTGGGATTTTTAATCTGAATTGCTAAGAGGGAGGGAGGAAAGAAACCTTTTTAAACTATTTTTATTCAGTGAATTAAATGCATCTCTGAGACTACACAGACTGCAAGACTCTATTGAGAAAATACTACATCTACCCAGGTAATTTCAAGAACATCAACAAACCTTGAAAAAGTTCTCACTATGCCTCATGCCGTCAAAATTCACCTGAGGAGAGACGTTTTCTGCCCAAATCCCTGCTTCTGCTTTGAGATTTTTTTAAATATAGGAAAGAAAAAAAATAACACATACACACACACGATCTGTTTCCAAGATCTTCCCTCACAAAAAAATGTCAAATTAAGACTTGTCCAATATATTAATAAAATAATAGAATCATAGAATCATCCTGGTTGGAAAGGACCTTGAAGATCGTCAAGTCCAACCATAACCTAAATCCCCCTATCATAACCTAATCTACCCTTTCAGTGTTTAAATCATGTTGTTAAGCACTACATGTATATTTCTTTTAAACACATCCAGGAATGAAGACTCCAGCACCTCCTTGCATTCCTGCATAACTAATATTCTACTGTCTAACCTATTGGAAAGGAAAACAATTAACCAAAATGAAAGGCACTGCAGTTTTCCTTGGTTCTTCAATTCTAATCCACCAAAGCTCTAGAAGTTTTATCCAGAATATGAATTCTGGTGATAGACTTAAATAAACCATGGAACTAAATCTCAAACTGTATATTAAAAACAAACAAAAAACTTAATTTGTGAAGATATGGAAGTAATTTACTGCACATATTCACGAATAACAGGTGTTGGATGAAGTTACAGTTAGCAGTTAGAGAACGTGGAAATACATGGATCAGAGTGGATCAAAACTGGTTTTTTCTTCTACATGACTGGCTCCTCTTCAGTTTTGGTTAAACCCCTGCTTCATCCCATTTTCTTTGGAACCTCTTGGTCTGCTACTAATAACTGCAGAGGGATACACCCCAGACATCAAGGAAAGGGGAAATTCCTAAACAAAATTTTGATTCAACAGAAAATTTCTAATTTAATAATCAGCTTTACACTAAAGTTTAGGCCAAAAATATTATCAGACCTACTTAACCTGGCTTAATAGCATCTGTGAAATTTTTATTCTGCTACCTTAGATGTAAAGGCAGCATGGAAGAAGAGGAACTGGGTCATATTCCAGTGATAATTCCAATTAAGCTTTAAGTGTTAATAGCAGGATTTGGCTACCTTAAGCCCAGCATTTTAGAGGTCATTTTCAAAGTCATGCTCATCATCCTAGCTAGAGAAGTGATGTAAATTCTTCCAAGGAACAAGTTATCTGATCATTGAACAGGCCTGCAAGATGGCTGAAATGAGTGTGCCACTGGCCACACAGGGATCTTTTTGAGTTCAAATGGGAAGGTGCCTTAGAGCCGACCCCACAGCTGCAACCAGCAGTGCCCTGGTGTACCAAACACTGATCTGCAACAAACTGTGGGGAAGAAACAGACATTTAAAGAGCAAGAATCACACACAGAATCACACACACAGAATTGTCACAGTTGGAAAAGATCTCTAGGATCACTGAGTCCAGCCATCGACCCAGAAAAAAACCACCATGCCCACTAGAGGATGTCCTGAAGTGCCACATCTACAAGTTTCTTGAATACCTCCAGGGATGGTAACTCAACCACCTCCCTGTGGAGCCTCTTCCAATGCCTGACTACTCTTTCAGTAAAGAAATTCTTCCTAGTATGTAGTCTAAATCTTCCCTGGTGCAGCTTGAGGCCATTTTCTCTAGTCCTGTCACTATTCACTTGGGAGAAGAGGCCAACACCCACCTCTCTACAACCTCTTTTCAGGTAGCTGTAGAAATGAGATCTCCCATCAGCCTCCTCCTCTTCAAACTGAACAAGAATGATACCTCTCAGACTTAGTATTTCATGTTTTTACACAATGACAGCAAAAAACCATAGGGCTACAAACTGAAGGTCAAAATATTGCTGTTAAGAGCTTACTGATTTGCCAAAAGCTATTAAGAAAATGGAACCTATTAACATCATGCCAAATAATGATTCAATAATAGCAACCTAATGTGAAACTGAGATACTTTGTATCACTCTAAAATGATCATCCAAATAATGAACTGCAAACTCTTTGGCTGAAGATGGTCTTTTCCCACACATGTGCACAACCATGTCATCAAAATGCAACTGTTCATATAGAGGTTTTTCACATGCATATTTTCTGTGTTAGTGACCTGTGAGTTGCCCACCTACATTGTAGGAATGAAGACCCTATTTTCCTATTTTATACTCCTTATCAAGAGAAAAAGTCTGAGTCCAGTTATCATTAAGAATCAATAATTAGAAAGTATTTTAAATTTTCAGCCGATCAAGTCTCAGGAGAATGCTGCCTGGTACAAAGTTCAGTTTCTTTTACTAGCAAATAAACAATAAACTTTGAAATCTCAAATAAGGGTTCCAGAATGTTTTTAAAGTATTTTTCATTATACTGTATTGGCCAAAACACATTGTCTGTAATAGAAATAATGTATACTTTAATGTGTATATATATATTATATAATAAAAAATAAAATCATAAATGTTGATAGGATATTTACATTTTACTCTAAACTATGAATAGAATATTTTTAACACTATAAAAACTATAGCAGCAAAACATTTAAAAAATATTCTTTAATAGAATTTCAGCTGGTTACCAAAAGGCTTTTTTGAACCTGGGTGTTTTCTGCATGTTGTTACCTGACCTACTAGTAATCATAAGGAGAGATACCATAAGAAACACTGAAGTGCTCTCTGTTGATGATACAGTTACAATCAATCTTGCGTGGCTGAAAGCATGTTTAGCTGATGATCTCCTTCATCAGGCCCCAGTCTAACAGTCTGTGCCCCATTCCCACCCAGAGTATTGAGACAAGGAGGCAAAAATTGAGACACCCACAGAAAAGAAATCCAGCCAAAACGATTCCTCTGTGGTTTCAAGGCACTTAAATTCTGTCCCATTATTCTAATAAGTGCCAGTATAAAACACATTATGTTCTCCCTGTCTTTCTGTGAAAGAGAAGTCCATGATATAAGAGAAATACTTGTACAAATGTATTTACCTGAGATGCAACAACTAAGAAATTGGAAGCTCTAATTTCAATTTCTTTACGCTCTTCCTGGCCTAAACCATATGAACTTTTTCAATATTAAGCAACCTTAACCTCAAAATAGTATATATAATATTAGCTGGACTATCTTTTGCTAATTGTTCGTTTTAGTGTCTCCAAGGTAGAAAGGAATTAGAGTGCTTTGATGAGAAATAATGGCCAAATATATTGATCTGCACCGCTAGATCTGCAAGTGAGTCCAAAATGAAATTATCTCAATTTAAAATCATATAAAGAAAGTATTGACTGTCTACAAACTAATTCAAATGTGTCCTAACACAGAACAATGGCTGCTAGCAGTGCTGGAGTTGGGCCAGTAGTCTGACAAATTATTTGGATGCATCCTATTATTGGACAGCTATTCAACAGAAATAGAATGGAATGATCATGTCAATTCTGATGACCCAACAGTGTGGTTATGATGAGTTACATGTTATTGCTTCTTCTGGAATATGGTGATGTTCTTTGAGGTCACAAACATGCCTTTGTAGGTTCTGTGTTGGATAAGTTCACATATGGAGGTAAAAATATACTTACTTACGTATATACATTATAGACAGATAAATTTATTGGTAGTTGCATACTTATACAGTATGCATGCAATGCATTTAATCAGAGCTGTGAACAATGTACAACCAGAGCAGACTGATTAAGAGGATTTTTACAGGTTCACCGGAAACCCTCAATAGCACTTGACAATAATCAAAGCTTTACAATAGCAGGAATTGAGTAGGAATTGAGCTGGCACCAGAGAGGCTAACTCTGCACGTCAATACTTTAAAATGAGAGTTGTTGTGTGAAAAGGAGTGCTAAACTGGAGAAGTGCCAGATGTTGAAAGCCATTTAAGGCTGAGTCTGAGAATTGCCAGTGTTTCCAAATGAAGATGGGGAGAGCAGAGGATGGGTCTGAAAAAAACAACATCCACTCATAGTGGAGGGAGCTCAGGACTGGAACTGCAGCACCTTCCATGTCAGCCTGGGTCTGATTTCCCTGCCTCCCCATTAACCCATCTAAGAAGGCTACTTCCTTTTCTTGTGAGATGTTGGATACCTGTGTGTGACAATATGATAGAGCAGATCAACCTGTTTTCAGAGCTGTGCTTAGCAATTACAATAATTTTTAATACCTGACCTGCCCTGATAATTGCAGATCCTGCAAAGAGCAATGAGTGTGCTCAAATTTACATGCTATAATTAAACCCAAGGAGACTAGTTTCAAAGCCTAGAGTTAAACAAGGAAAAGTTTGTAATGAGAAGTCATGTCTTTCATTAGATCTGCAGATATAATTGGAAAAAAACAGGCAGACTTTCTTGCACACAAGCCCCGTTTCATGTCTTCAGGTCTTGGCAAAGAGCCAGGTCTTTGTAGGATTGAAGCCTAAATGTTATTAGCAGCATTTCACTAGGTATAAATGCAGTTGTAAAAGTAGATTATTAAAAATTTGAGTTTCTTTGCTTAGGTTCCTCCCCAAAACAATCAATATATGCAGCTTTTTCTCTAGCTTATTCCTTGCATCAGTAAGAACAGTGGGAAAGTTTTTATGAAAGTTTTGCAAATAGTCAGCCTGATAATTTGTTGCAAAATGGTTTGTTTTGTTTTAAAAATAATTAAAAATTAATTGAGCCTAAGCATGAGGGAGAAATTGACTCTGTAACCCAGCATTTACAGAACTCATCTGGGATATGGGAGACCAAGCGTTGAAGCCTCTGCTTTAACAAACAGTCATTAGATTTACAAAGCAGAACAACTTTATCAAAGGAGATTAGGAAATCTTATTTAGAAAAGCCAGAATCCAGGTAATGAGGATTCATTGAAATATGGGATTCATATCCTTTCCCCAAAGCTACGAGGCACTTCAATTACTTCCACATCGTTAAATCACACTTTGTGGTCATTCCTTCCTGCAAGGATAACTGACTCCTTTTGGAAATTCATTGGACCTTTCAAAACAGGCATCTATTGCTTCTTAGATTTTTTTAGAAACTGTGAAAGCTGTTGATTTTTTGAGTGAATTGATGACTTTCTATGCTTTGCTTCTGTTTCCTACCAGTAATTGCCAGCTCTAGTAAATTCCAATCAATAGATCCCTGCATTCAGAAACATGACCACAGCTGTCTCTCACCTTGAAAAGGTGCCATATGTATGGACACATGTTGGTTTTAAAGGTATCACACAAAGCTGGGTAAAGTTATTAAAATAATTCTATCCGTTTCATTGACCTTTGGGTCATCACCACAGCTGCAGACTAAAAACTGTCCTGAAAGAGGTGAGAACTGGTCTGTTTTGCAAAATGGGAGGATAGAAATGGCAATGTCTGTGACCCAGTCCAGTGTAATGGTTCTGGCAACGTCTCTGAAATACCAAGTCGGAAGGGAATAGCTCTGCATTAGAGCTGCAGTGTGTTCCAGAAAGTAATCAGATTTTGATGACTGGTGAATCAGGACCTCCAGTTTCACCACAAAGCACAGACCTCTCTTAGTTTAAACACAGAATCTGAGTTTTATGGTTTGGTCTCTGGCAGTGAGCACACTCTCTTGAACTTGGGTAGAGAGTTAGTTAACTGGGGCAGTGGTCTATCTTGAAAAAAATAGAATAATTTTTAAAAAAGGAAAGTGCTTTCATGTATAGTTTTCTTAAAGAACCTGGACTGCAGTTTACTTAAAGCTGGGATCACTTTCTGTGGAAAGTGTAGGTACTTACTCATGCCATTTGTATGCTCTGCCCTAACACTGTAGTTAGGAACCAGACACTGGACAATATGAGCTCCCATCTCATCTGATTCTGGCATTTTTCTTCTTTATATCCATACCTGAAGCCACCTGCTGACTTTATTAGGTCTATAAGCATGTTTTACAGTTTTGCCTTATTTCATTTACAGCCTCAGAGGTATCCACCACCTACCCAGACAATATGGGAAGTACCTTACAAGTGCAAAACATGGCTGGTACCACCAGCTCTGTGTCTGGTGGGGCTCTCAGCACCCAGCTTTGAAGGTTGTGGAAATGAGCAAGACAGGTGCCTGGCTGCACAGGTGGTCCCTTTCTTTCGCCACAGTTTAAGCCTACTCCACTCCACTCTCTGCCAGTTAAACAGTAAAACCAGGGATATTTCAGATTATCAAGACATACAGCCTATAAAAGAATAAAAACTGTTTTTCCCATGTAAATGTTGCCATCTTAAACAGCACATAAAGCCATGAGAACTCATGCAAAACTGTGATTTTGGAAAAATAATGTTGTCTCTAGATTTGGTCCTTTAAGTTCACCTTGATGTAACATAGATATTAACGTATCCCTGAGCAACCACAAACTAATTTTTGTCGTGCTCTTCAAAGCCAGCAGTTGCATGGAACACTAACGCAGTTGTTGCTCCTTCCCTTTGGAAATCATCTCAAAGCACACTTCCTTAGTCTGACTTTTGCTCTGTGCCTTTTGCTCCTGTAAAAAAATCTTCATATTGAATGGCTGCAAAAGTTAACAAGTAAATTATAAAGGATAAATTGGTAAACAAACATGGCATTTTATTTTTTTCCATGATTCTTACTTAACCCCTAAACTTCAATAGACATGGTCCATCTTTTATTTCAAGCTGTCGATATGCTATGCCTGCTTTAGGCCTGGGTAGAAGTAGAGGAAATTTAGGCCTCAGTTTTTCCAAGACAGCCAAATAAGGGAGTTAGTGCACAAAGATTTGCCTGTGAGGTCTTATCAACAAGAATTACCAGCTTTGCACCCCTGGTTCACTTTTAGGGAGTAGCTGTTAAAGGTTGAAAGCCATGTTTCACTATTTAACTAACATCATGAACAGAATTTTATTTACATTTACTCTCTTTATGTTTACATGGTCATCATGTAACATTTCTTAAAAGTAAAAGTTAAAAAAAATAAAAATAAAAGAGAGAGATTGAAAATAGTTGTGGGAGAGGCAGATAATCAGACATCTCATTTTTTATTGTATACATCTCTTTCTGTATCACTACGATGACATTCATATAAATAAACACTTCTGAATAACTTCAAGCACTTCAACTTTTAACCATGCACTAATTGAGCTTAGTTATTGCAACAGACAATGAGGGGCAGAGGGAGAGAGATTTTGTTCCAATGAAGATTAGCCATTCCTTTCTTCGGAGCCAATTTGGCAGCCCTTGATCACCTACTGGAAAGCACTGAATCAATTAGGCATAAGGGATTACATCCCAAAGTTCTTAATCAGATTTTTGCAAGGAAAACATACTTCATTCAGGGAGAGCTTAGCCTAGAAAAGGATGCAAATATTTTTAATTTGGCTCAGTGATTGTACAAGGGATATCTTCTGATAAGATATTAATATGGTTGTGTTAATCAGGACATAAATGCAAATTTTACGTTTTGTTCTTCTACTGTAATTTCTGTGCTCTGATATTATCTTGATATACTTTGATGATATACAATTAAGGCTTTGTCAATGGATAAACTGATGCCAATGGATAAACTATTAGAATATAAGAAATCCGCAAAATACGGGGAGAGGAAATAAAAAATTCAAGTGCTAAAAGTGGCAACACCTGCTAAACAAAAAGTCTGTACTCTTCAGCTACAGAAGACTAATTCAATTTATCTGCCAAAGAGATAGCTTCCTGGCAGCTACCTCTGGATAATCAATAAATAAATCTATATGCAAATAAACAGTAAAGTAATTACTATTTTCACCTTACTCGGTAAACATAGATGAATTAAAACTGAGCCAGGAGGGAAAATTTTAAGGTCACTATGGCAAGTATAGCAATCATGTAAATGGTTTTGGTAGCTAGTCAAAAAGGCATTTAAATAGTATAACGTCTGCTGATTTGGTGATAAGTGTAAGGTGGAAAAATATATTGTGTCTCACTACTTCAGCTCACGGTGGAGATCAAGTTACATCCCTGGCATACCCTGGAATAGCTTCCACTGAAATTAATAACAGTTATTCTTGCTCCATTTGAAGGTAAAATTGGCCTGTAGGAAGATCAGAAAACCATGGCCAGCAGTGGCTGTGCTCATCTTTGCTGCCCTTATCCATTAACGCTTACAGTTCCTAAGACAATTTCAGTCTCCCACCAAATCAGATGGTTATCCTGAAATGCTGCAATTTAGGTCTGTTTCTGCTCCTTTGATTAGGGCCCACTGTGATTCCCTAAAAAGAAAGGTCCCTTGACGTGAGGTGTCTACAGCAACTTTAGACAACCATAATTGGACTGCAAAGTTAATTTTCCCTAGCATGAAAGAAAATGCTCATCACTGAGCATTTTGAATGTGTGATGCAATTGTTTTTTTTCTCTGCTGGTATGAAAAAATATCTGTTTTATCTCTGTCATTCTTTCAGAAATGAAACTTATTTACTCAAATTACTAGTTCAAATCTCTTATGTGGAAGTTTGCTCAAAGTGCTCAATTAAAGATGATAAAAAAATTGTAAATATATTTGAATGATGTATTTATTAAGTAGCAAAGATATGACCACACTTAGTTGTTTGGTAGGAGCTGAATCAAAAAATATATTCTCACATAATATATTCAAGTGAAAATTACTATCAACTACATCTTTTTGCAACAAATATTTTATTTAGTGAAAACATTTTCTCTTGCTTCAGAGATGGGTTCTATTGGTTGATTTTTATTACTTTAAAAAAAATCATGTTTTTATAATTGTCAGGATGGAACTAAGTAAAAAACTGGAGGAAATATTAAAGGAATAGTGATTTCTGTTCTACTTTTCTGATATTTGCCTTTTATCCAACAATTATATTATTTTAAATACAACAATCTGATAGTACCATCAAGATGATCAGGCAGTCCCTCCCAGAATTACATTTCAGAGCCTATTCTCTCCTGTGTCTTTCTCGTACCAGGACATATTCAACGGGCTCCAAGGCTCTTAATGAAAAGATCCCAGCAAAATAAATCTAAATTTTCTTGGTAAGAGTAGCATCATGAATACCTAAACAACATGTTTTTCCTTCAAGAGCAATTGTATTTCAGTTGAGAATCCAAGAAAACAAAACATGTTTCCAGCAATGTAATAAAACTAATGTCTAGTTGTCATTTCAGAGATTAGATTCTACACAAACCCTTAGACTTGACATCCTTCGTAACATTTAGGTTGGATTCTACCCTTTACAGTTCAGGACATTTAAACTCCAAAAACATTCCCTAAACACTCAGAACCTTGAGAAAACATCTTTTTTTATGATAGCTGAGGCAAGGACAACATCAGCCTGTTCTTTAACTCCACAAAGCTGGAAACCAGTTCACAGTAGTGAATCTGGCACTTAGTTTTGACCTGAAGCTGTAAACTTCCAGAAAACACCTACTTCTTGAAGTGCTTTATCAAAACAATTAAATTCAAAATATCTCAGGAGATCTAGTGCTGGATTTTTTTTACCTGAATAGCATCCATTCTCTGAAAAGAAGGCATTCAGTTGTCTGTAAATGGAACATCATATTATTTTCTGTGGAGACTTTTTGCCAGCAGTATTTAGAACAAGTAGATCAACACATGCTCTAATTATATTTAGCATAACAACCTTATTTAAAATGTAAATGGTTATAGTTATTCTTTTATGTCACTTGCAATAAATCCTCACTGCATTAATTTCCCAAGTATGGGTGGATTGTTTGATTCACACTTTTTTTTTTTTTAAAGCCTTTCAAAAATGTTAACTGTTTACAAATAATGGTAAATACAATTTCAGAGCAGAGTGAGAAAAGAGGAAGTTTTTTTTTCCTGGTTTAGTTAGAAAGGTATATTTTTATTTGTGATTTCAAATTTTCTTGTAGATGTTTTACTTGTTATTTTCCCTCTCTTAAATAAATTACTTCAAAGACCGGAGACCAGGCAGACCGTGTCATGTCACAGAAACACTCCTCACTCTATTCAACAGGTGACAATGTCTGTGAATTCAATACATGTACAATTTGATTGCAAAGCAAAACACAGTGCTCTACTCCCTTTGTACTTGAAGAGGGGATGCACAATATTAAACACCTCCTAAGGTAAAACCTCCTTAAAATAAGGGTGCTAGAATATTTTGGTGGTTTCCTCAAAACCTTCAGAAAGGCAGCATTACTGAGGAACAAAACTTACCTTACAATAAAAATGTGCCCCATTCTCTAGTCTCAGGAGAACACTTCTTTAGGCTTCCCAGAATAGGCATTTTACTACAATGAACTGTATTCATTATATTCCTTATATGGGAGAATGCTGCAGTTTCTCCGTGAGGCTGCAGATTCCCTAGGGAACCTCAATGCACTTTTTGTAGGTCAAATTCTACCCCGTCATTGATGAAATCTAAATTAATTTACCTTGCTGGTTACCAATAGGATCCCTCTGCAAGGATAAAATTGCCTGTATTAGACTACCCTTCATTTTACAGAGCTCATGGGACTTGGTTTCACAACTCCACTCAAATTTCAAATGCAATCCAAGTAGTACCCAGATTTCCTACATTTTTTTCTCACCACCACCATAGAACTAGAAAAAATACATTCCATGTTGTCTATATTAAAATAGGAAATAGAGGTGAAGCAAAATATAAAGTCACATAACCAATTCAGATGTTTTTTCCTAAGTATGTGAACAAATGCATGGGGATGTGAGTTGAGCTGGTCATCACACAATCTTGTCACTGATAGGACGAGGGGGAATGGCTTTAAACTGGAAAAGGGTAGATTTAGGTTAGACATTAGGAAGAAATTCTTTAGTGTGAGAGTGATGAGACACTGGAACAGGTTACCCAGAGGAGCTGTGGATGTCCCATCCCTGGAAGTGTTCGAGGCCAGGTTGGATGGGGCTCTGAGCAACCTGGTCTAGTAGCAGGTGTCTCTGCCCATGCAGGGGGTTGGAACTAGGTGATCTTTAAGTTCCCTTTGAACCCAAACCATTCTATGATTCTATGATTCTGTGACTTCCTACCCCTGATTTTCTACTCCATGTATGACCTTCTCTTTCTCATACAGTTAGGAATAAAACACGGTACCTCACAAGGAAGTAGGTAGCTGAAACAGTTTTTTATTTATTTTTATTTTTTCAACCAGATCAGAATTACAGTAAGTACCTGTTTAACATCTAAAGTTTAGAAAAATCCCAGCTTTTGTGACATGTAAGTCTCCTATCATTTGACATCATAAAAAATTTAGTTGGCACTGACATGCATATCAGGTTTAGGTGTGAAATATCTTGCTAGCAAGTGTAGTGTTGGCCAGAATGATATGGCCATTATAAAAATATGTGTATTAGAAAATACAAACTATACATATGAAAATATGAAAAAGTTAATATGGTACCTCTTACATTTGCATTTTTCATTTTAGGTCTAGTTTCTAGCAACACATAAGAAATGAGCATTTACTCTCCTTGCCCATCAGAATGACTGTCACAGTCACACCAGCTGCACATCCCTCTTTCTCCCAGGCACTAACCCTCCATCACTTTGGGGATGCATCTGTCACTGCAACACAGTCTTTATTTTATTTGCCTATGATTTTATATTTAATCTGGTTTGCTTAACACTTCTCTCCTGTTGTTCTCTCACTCTTATGCATATATTCAACTCTGCAGTTCAGTGAGTATGAAAGAAAAAAGCACTGGAAATATCATATTTCACGTAAATCACATGATTTTGAACATTTTCAGGTTGAGCTGCCACCATAACACAGAAGATATTTTTGACAAAACAAAATTTGGTGGACTAGCAACCCACATTTTATGGATTTTTAATACTATTGTGCACATTTCTGAAAGCTTACAGCTTCCTGAAGTGAACATGGTTCCTCCATTTCTGGGAAGGAAAGCAGGATATCTTGAGATAAAATTGTGTCACGGGTTTCTCAGTCCAGCATTTCCCTCAAAAGAAAATGAAGAGCCCTTCTTAGACTAGAGGAAAGTTACAGTGCTAATTAACTAAGTAATAAAACCTTCTTGTTTCCTTATTTTCCCCATGCAAATCCAAGAAGACTCTTAGCTCCAAATAGTGAGAAAGGCCTGGAAGAAATGGCATTTCCTTAGACAAGCCTGTGGCTGGAAAGAGGTGACAGGGATGTGGTATAGAAAATAAAAAGAAAAATCTTGGCAACCCATTTAATTTTAAAATGCTTCCTGACACTATTCTGCCTGAAATGCTAGAAGGTCTTTGTGATACTAGCTGGAACTGCTGTGAGGTAATTATATGTAGTTACATGAAGCAGCCTAATGCTAGCCCAGCAAATTGTCTAAAAGAAGGGAATGTATTCCTTGTTAAAGGTTTTGTCATGATGACCATGCCCTTTATTTATCTCTAACACAACATGCTTATTCTGCCCCATCTACTGTTTTCACCCTGCAAATTTATGAGGCTCTATTAATCTTCTGCCCTGCTGACTCTCTCTGTTGCAAAGTGTCAGCAGACTTTTGTACCTTGCTAATGTACAAAGTGCTTCCTATGAGTAATATCAGCATTTTGCCTTTTAATTGCACATATAATTTTTAGGTCTTACAGCTAATAAGGGAATTGAGACCACAGTTCATCATTGTCTCGAATGGTACTCCAGGGGTGTAGGGACTGTAGAAGCTCAGAGAAGAATATACTTGTCCTCGTTCCAGGCAATACTTTCTCTCATTACAGCAGCCCCATTCACACCAGTACAGTTACAGGTCTGCCAGCATTTCCATTATAAACCCAGCTTTTTACTGTTTCAAAACTGCTGTAAAAATGCATAAAATATAGTGTACATTCTTTCATACATTCTTAACTTTTTCATCTTTATTAGTATTTTTATTATGCATTTCTGCTTCTGTATTATTGTAATTATTATTATTATTATTATCATCATCACAGCTTTCTAAAGAAGTTGATTTTATTATTTTAAAGACTTCATTATTTGCAGGGGACCGATGGTGTTTTGCAGTCCAACTGAAGACTGGTGTTCCTCATACTCAAATTAGGTTGTGAACTTGTTCATTGCTTGCTCCATCTTTTTCATCCAAATTTAAAAAGTGATAGCATGGTGATAACTTGGAACAGTGCACAATAATTTTATACCAAAACTCTGAGTTTTCCACTCATGTGAATTCCTCATTACTGAGGAGTATTCCTATTGCTCAACCAGTTGGAGAGAAAAATATAAGTTTATTTTCCTTTTTTTCTATGGTAGACAATTAGAGAGAAGATCTCATGTATCATCTGCTGGAGGGTTTGAAGAACATGTGCCAAATTGTGCAATTAAATGCTTCTCTCATAAGTATGCAAAGCAATAAAAAGTAAACAGATTGCCTACTGGAATATCATGCCACAGGATCTGCTTATAAGCAAATGTCGGGCTGTTCTTAGCTATTGGGCATTACTTTACTGTAGAAAAGTCCCCAGAAGCAATAGTGGTCTGACATATTTTTCAGATTCTTTTAGGAATGGTACACACCAAGGTGCCATTTTTTTGCTCCTGGTCATAATGTATGGGGTATGGGGGCTAAAAAAAGTCTATAAGCCCTGAAAACATGCTTTTCTATCAAAATATTAGGTTTTTCTTTACGTCCTCAGAAAGTTCATGTCAGGCACATCAGTTGCTTATTTCCATTTCCTCTGTTCCTGGACACCCGTGACATCTGGGTGAGATAACCCTTCATCATATCTCATATCTTCCCACTGGTTTCCTCACTCTTGTCCCACAGTTTGCCAAAATCTGCATCATATTGGTTATTCATATGAAGACTTCTAACATTTGGTTGTTATATCATCTCCAGTTCCAGTACTGTTGTTATAAAGTGATGTATTATTCATGCAACTCAGGGCTCAATTTTCAAACTTGTGGACTTCATACTATATTACCATCATAAATATTGATTTCAAGGCACCCACAAGCATTTTTAGTCCTTCACTGAAAACACAAAGAAGAGATATCTGTACTCTGTGGAGCATAAAATCAAAGGCTGTGTGCACATGGCACATTGGGATGCCAATCTAGACATCCCAAATAGATGTCCAGGCACACAGGGAGCACTTGTGTAGATATTTGCCAGGGCCCACAAGCTGTGTAGCTGCATCTCCACACATTTGAAGGCTTAAACTAAGCAACTGCGACTCTCTTGATGAGTTTGGACCTTTCACTGGATTGAGATATCTACACTGCTTCCTCTTCTGGGGCCAACCCACTGAATGGTGATGATATGTTGACAGATGGCTTTGATCTAGTCAGTTTACAATAATACAAAAAAAGGAGAGGAACAAAGGTCATGGTTTACATAATGCTGGCATTGATTTTGAGCATTTGAGTGGCTTTGTCCTCTGAGGAAAGCTTGTTCTTTTTTTTTTTTTTTTGTGGGACAAAGATTATGAGATGAACAGTAGAACCTGCACACACTGGACACAAGGTGAGAAGAGAGGGTTCAAAGAGGCTCTGAGTGAACACTCCCAAAGTTTCTCAAAAACTGGACCTCACTGTGGCTTCTGGCTCCTTGTTTGCTTTGGTGGAAAGATTATCCCAGTTTCAACTGAACAGTCTTATTGTTACCCCTGTTACCGTTATTTCTGAGAAAAAAAATCCCAAATATACTCTTCCCAGCCAAGTTACTCACCTGAGTTAAGAAGGATGACACCAGGCTGGAAAACCCCTGCAAAAGTGTCTTAAGGGAAGTATTAACATCTGTATATACATATATAAATATGCATAAATAGCTGTGTGTATATGTATATATATATATGTTTATATGTATTCATAAAAAGAACAAACCTCCAAATAATAGAGGTAAGCAAGGTACACTCTACAGGTTCTCATTCCACCTCAACGTTACAGAAAATCCATAAGCCACCTCCCTTTCTCCTATATTCACACCACCTCCTGAAGTACACAAACAAATTTCAGGCCTTCATTTTCCACCATCTTCTGTCTAATGCTACATACTTTACAACAGCACTGTAATGATTCCTTCCAACACACATACTACAGATAGCAGGAATAAGCTGAGAAATTTGCATTTGGTAGATTTGGGGAAAAAACAGAGTACCATAGAGGCTTCTAAAGAGGTTTTTAGGCAAAAAAAAGTGTCTATCTTAAAGATGTAACTAATTGTTTGCAGGATAAAATGCTGACGAAATAAAGACATTTCCATTAGCTTTCCTAAAAAAGTTACTCAAATGTTCATCACAATATTTATTTCATTTTTATTCCCTTTCTCCTCTTCCTTCTAATTGTGTTATTGTTAAATAGTTTGAAATATTTTGTTCTTACCTGTCACAAAAATGCCTTTCCTTCAGCTTGCCATTGTAGATGCCACTGCTGTCCCTTCTCAAAAGCAATATTCCAATGGAAAATATTAACCTCAACTTACCTCTCTGGTTAAAAAGAAAATTATTTCTGGACTTCTGAAGCTTTTGTTTTTTCAGTTCTTGAAATGTTTATGAAAAAAAAATATTCTTTCCTACAGTGACTACATGAACTTGACTTCTTTATTTCCCTTTCTGGCTCCTCTTTTTAAACTGCAAGTAAGTACTGCACATACTAGATTACCAAATGCACTTAAAACAAAGCTAGACTACATTAATTAGTGTTGTATGTGCACTTGAAGTGGGTAATATAGTTCATCCTCTGGCACTCAGCTCATTAATTTCAAAATGTATGTTACTAAACCTCTTATCTTGGTTTTATCTAATTAAATTATTAAGATGAAACTTAATAAAATCAGAGCTTTTTAAATGTCATTCAAAGCACAGCTACAATTAAGAGATCAAATATTCATAGTTTTAGAAAACTCAACCCAGCAGGACCACTTCTTGTGTATGATCAATTTTGTGCTGGCTTTTTTCCAAACTGAATTGTCTTTATTTCAATAGTGTTATGATGTGCAAAGACAGAAAATTAGTAGATACCACTCTGAACAGATAGGTTAATTAAGGTTCAGTCTGGTATTGATATGCACATATTATAAACATTTAAATAGTATAGATTAACAATGGCCTTGGAGCTAAAATGGTGCTGCAGGCTGTTATTGTCCTCTAAATACTGTGGTGTCACTGGGCTGGCTAAAGTCACTGTCAGAGTGATTTGGATGGCTAAACACAAACACCTAGTGTCTTTCAGACACCCTGATGGCATCCAAGACATTTGGTGGCAGACATGACATAGACACTGTCTATGTTCCTCTGTAGTAGCAGCTGAAGACATGGCCAGATAGCCAAACACATTTAAAATGGCAATAGACATCTGTATTGAGGCACCCGAATTATCTCCAGACCATCCAGATATTGAGTGCTGTGAGCACTCCAATATTTCTCTCTGAAGCACAGAGGAAGTTTGTTCTAGAAAGGGAAATACGGAATCACAGAGCAACCTGGAACAAGTACCAGTCACGGACTCGCAGACCCATTGGGGTTGGAAGAGACCTCAGAAGATTTTTATTGCAGTCTCTTGATCAAAGCAGGAAGACCTCTGAGGTCAGAACAGGTTGCTCAGGGCTGTGTCGAATCAAGTCATTCAAAGTTCCAAGGACAAAGCACAACCTCCATGGGAAATTTGTTCCATTGCCCAATTGTCCTCATGGGAAACAACTTTTTATTTATATGAAGTCTGAATATCTCTTGTATCAACTTATACCCATTTCAGTTTGTTCTCTCATCATGCAACACTGTGAAGAGTTTTGCTCTGTCTTCTTGGTGTCATCTTTGTAGGTTTTGGAAGTCAGTATACAACATTCAGTTGCTGTATCTTTCAGAGTTTTTGCCTCCATACCATACCTGATCCACCTGGCCCTGGAAAGCTTCTTCACAAGATTTAACCACTACAGTCAGTGTGTCTGACTGAACACAGAAACATAGAATTGTTTTGCTTGGAATAGATTTCTAAGGTTATCAAGTCCAAGAGTTAAACCAGCACTGCCAAGTCCATCACTAAACCATGGCCCTAAGCACTACATGTAAGTCTTTTAAATACCTCCAGGGGTGGTGACTCCACCACTTCCATGGGCAGCCTCTTCCAGTGCCTGACAACCCTTTCTGTGAATGAATTTTTCCTGATATCCAGAGGAGGATGAGAGACACGGATGCATGCTGGAAGTGGTTGAGTGCACAACCAAGGTGCAGTGGTAGAAGGGCAGGGAAGAGTAAATCCCAGGGCCACATTATCATTATTTTGGCACTTATCAAGTCAGAAAAGATAAGTACTTCAAGTGTGATATATTCTAACATGGCTGGTTATACATATTTGGACTGGAGAAACCTCCCTACAGAACAAGACAGTAACAGCTTGTGCTACCTAAATTGCATTTATTACTATTCATGGACAAAATTGACAGCTACAGTCTGCTTGATCTTATTCTCTGACTGACCCTTGGAACAGCAGCACAATAGACTGTAGAGTTAAGTTATGTATCCCATGACAGGTGTCCTCACCCACAGAAACTATCTAGAGATAACTGTAAATCACGTTGTAAGGATACACTCAAGTTAGTTAGCACAAAGATTTCAGATGAAAAAGTCTATACAGCAATTAATCTTGAGGTACAAGAGAAGCAGCAACAAGGATCACACGCATATCCAGGAAGAGGATGTAGCTTCACTGGCTGGTCATGTTTTGAGCTTTGAATTCTGCACATAGGCAATTCATAATACAGGAGTTGCCCCACAATTAGCAAATGTTCTGCAGTTACTGTGTTTTGAGAATTTGGGGATTGGCTATTCTTAGGGTTGCAAACTCAAGGACTCCAAAGGTTAGGAAGTGTTAGGGTTTGATATGGGCAACAAAATAACTAATTTTGGTTAGTCCAAAATCCATAAATTAGTCCACAGTCCAAAGCAATCCTTCACAGACAAGCTTAACTAGAGATTGGTGCTGCATGTATGGTTTCCAGGAATTCAGAGATGTTTTCTGACAGAAGAGGAATAAGGTGGTGATAGCACTGTCTGTACACAAAGGGATTATCTCACACTGACATATTTTCCTTATCCTTAGAGCTTCTTCCTTCTGCTCCATCCCTTGCAACCCACGAGGCTTACCTCCTTTCCACCTCTAGCATATAAACTTTCTGTATCTGTACTCAGCCTCCAATTTTCAGACTTGCCATCCCAGCTCTGATGTTCTTCATGCAGCCTGCACAGAAGGATGTTGCTACTCTGCACTTTCTATTTGAAATCCTTCCCACTCCTGGATGTTAGACCAGGGAGGTGGCTTGAACCTTTGGTGGCTTGAATTCATATTTACACTGAAGCAGACTGAAGTGTTCACTTTAGTGTTCCTGCCACGGGGTCACTTATGTCCCAAGTTGGACACAAAGCTAGATGTCAAGATGCCATGGCCCAGGTCGTGGGCATGAATGCACATAATGAGCTGTGTAAATCTGATGGGCCAGCATCTCTAATGTAGTCTAGATGGATGCTTGTGTAATACGTGTGCAGAATCTCTGTAACTTTGATTTGGGTTAAGGCAGGACTCTGTCGCCTTTCCACCCTTCCTTGACCACTCAAAATCTCCTTCAGTATGATGCCTTCACCAAAATAGTTGAATTTAATTTTGACTGGCGCAGGAGCCAGCCACCTGTGCAAATATTGCCTGGTACATGGAAGAGCTGATGAAGGGAGCGAGGTGAGGAACACAGCATCTGGGCAGATGTGTATGGATACACCACGTTCCAGCCATGAAAAACCTGCTGTGAAGTCAAGATCCAGGAGGTTAAGTGCTTGGCAGCCGCTTGACTATTTCAGAAGTAGCACTTCCAAGTTCTCACTAAAGCTCTTTCCACACAGTTATCCTCAAATTACAAGAAAAAACACCAACCAGCAATTCATCCTCTTGCCTTGAAAGCTGTCAGTCTCCAAAGCAGGGAACGAAAGAGTTCCATTGTTTTCTTTGCTGTTGATGTCATTATGATTGTGGCTGCAAGTCCTGTTCAGGATAAATATATCCTTGTACAAAAACCAAAACCAACCAACCAAACCAAACAAACAAACAAACAAAAAAACCCCCAAGACTTTATATTTCAGAATGGGCAGAATACCAGAATAAGATAAACAGAACTGAGAGGATGATAAGAAAAAACTTGAAGGACATAACAATAAATGAACATCCCATTTTAGCCAGAACAGTCAGGATATTAATGATATTGGGCAGTACATTACCTCTGCTGAAATACACAAGATTAGTCACATATTAAACTACTCTCTTGGTTCAGGATTGGAACAAAAGTATTAATTCAGTGAAAGTGAACGTGACTTATCTGCCTGTCAGATCTGCCTATATACCTCCAGAAATAAGCATGGCTGCTCTCACAGGAATGGCAGTCATCATTTAGGAACAAAAATATTAAAATGTATTGACTTAATATATATATATTTTAAAAAAAAAGAAAAAAAAGAAAAAAGAAAACAAGGGGGAAAAAGGGGAAAAAAAGAAAATTAATAAAAAAGAAACAAATTTCTTTGAGGCAGCCAAGATGTCTGTCCTCCTTAGTCTACTTTTATCTTCTGAGGATGCTTATGTAAACACTCACAATCTTCATAAGGACAGACCAGCTCAGTGAGTAAGGTTGGTGGTATGCTATAAAAGACTCATTGTCTATATTCATTTTAGATTGTACCTACAGAGGATTTATAGAAACAATACCTAGGTGGCACTGAGGAGGCTATCAGTGCTATTTACAGACAATTTAAAGGAATAAACCTGCAGTTACGCCTGTTTGCTTTCCCTCGTGGTCTCCCTGCAACGTTTTCTAATCCTATTGTGACTTGATTGTTTCACAGCAAAGTGCTCCACAGAGGCCAGTAATTGGCACACAGGTTCAAATTAGATTGCTGTGTGTTTAGGAAAGCAGGGGTCATTTCCCATCAGCACCACTCATTAAGAAGCAGAGTGCTAAGTTTTCTATTACAGAAAATACTCGTATGTAAGTGTGTGTGCTTGGGAAGGGGGTTTTATGTATAACCTAGAGCAGAATGAATCTGTGATCAACAATATGCAAAACAACTTGGTAAAGGAATATATTAACTATATACTCAATGACAGTTTTCTTCATTCTGCATCTGTCTGTTGTGCATAAATTCTTTTTCACCATGTAAATATGAAGTCAAACATGGGTGAATTCAGAAGCTGGCTTGGAGGCAGTTGAAAAGTTGGTCTTGTGTGCTTCTGGCTCCTGTGAATTTTAATCAGGCTCTCAGCATTAATTGCACATCAGCCAAGTTTCAGTCCTGGTATACTCGAGGCAACAGTCAGCTCCTGCACATTTGCTGTGGGGAGGAAAGAGAGGCTGGGGTTCAGAAATGAGGCAGTTGGGCCCCAAATAAACTGAAGGAAGAGAGATAACACCAGTATGCACCAGAAAGGAGAGCAAAGGGCAGGTAGGACTGAGGAAAAGAGAAAGTATTGAATCTGTCAAGAGGAGGAAACTCCCTATGCCACAAGCTTAACTGTGCTTGGTGACAAACAACTAATCATTTGATAATATTTAAACAGAGCAGAGATATTTGGGTAATTCTTGCCTCACCTAGGGTGCCCTGAGCACCTGACTTTCCTGAAAAGCTGAGTAATATCCTTTCCTCTAGGATGACTAAGGGAAGTGTCTATGTCCCATCTATGGTTCCTTCAGAACCAGAAAGCAGGCACTGCAGCACTCATTCCTCCCGGGAAATCTTACTTGCTAGGCTTGCATCAACCGCTTTAAACTCACACATTATCATTACTGTGGTGTATCCCCTATTTTTCATAATAGCCTAGTCGTTAGAGGTCTCCAGCCAGAAAGAGGACACCTGGGATGTAGCTTGAGGCGGCTGCAATCCTATACTGCCCAGCTGCAGAGGAGTCCTGTGGGCAGGGAGTGCCAGCCTATTTCTAGACAGAGTACATTCTGCTCTTTAATGTGGGGGTGGGGTGGGGGAGGGAAGGTCACTGCATGGGAATGGAACCAGGTTGGAAGGAAAGGGAGTAGCTGAGTAGGTAATGTCTTGGCTTGGTGGCAATTACCTGAGAGCAAGCAGATTTGAAAAGTCGGTCCGTATCCTGACGTGTGGGTATAGATTTCACACGATGTCTTGGAATCGAACCTGGAGGACTACCCATCCCTTAATTTCACCAATCCATTTCAAGTTTCAAATCCCAGTTTCACATGAGACACAGGTTACAGATGGCATTCTGCATGCATGTCTCTCACTATTGCTTGCTCCATCTCTAGTGGTCCTTGTCTAGAGGATCCATCTCATCATCTTCCTGAGCTCTTCCCCCATTCACTGGGTGCAGAGCAGACACGCTGAGGTCAGTTTTGCAAATTCTCATTCTGGGACACCTTTCAGAAGGCAACCCTGTTCTTAAAACTACTTTTACTTCTTAAAACATCCTGTAGCTTGTGGAAAGTACACTTTTGGACTCCAGTAGTGTCCAAAAATGCATGCCTAAGAAAGTAGACAAAGAGTACAAACACACAGGGTCCTTTCCCTAGTCCTCTCCTGGTCTCTAATGACTTTCAGCTACAGGACTTTGTGAAATTATCTAAGATTCTATGTCTTAAGTAAACATCAGTTTATTCCTTTTTCAAGATACTTACCCAAGGTCCTCTACAACTTTGCAAACTTTCCTTTCCAGGGGAAATACTCTGCTGGAAACTAACTCATGCTTCTTTTCTGCTCTCTTCTTGCCAGCAAGGTGTGTTTTGTACACATAAGAATGGAAAAAAAATCTGCTGTGTATGTGAAACAGAGATAGCCATCTTCATTTTTACTTGCTCCTGGTGACGTGAGTCTTAAAGGTACACTTATAATGATGTAACCTGTCATGGAGAGTAATATCAAATCTAGGATGATTATAGTAAAGCAAACAAGAAATGATACCTATCTGTGGAGTTCTGCTGTGTAAATTGAGTGAAATTTCAGTCAGGGCTAGCATTTCTCCTTCCCTATTCCCTATTTGCCATCAGCCAGTGCTACGCATATGGTTTTTTATCTGCATTATGTTTTATATCCAACATGGTAAGTCACAGCTTTGCAGAGATCCCTTATCTTCAGACTGGGACTGCATTCCTCCATCTTCTCATCATACGTCTGTTGAAATATTGTAAAATCCACAGTCATCTCTGGGTGGGAAATGTGATAGCATGTAAAGTATTAGACAGGAATATAGTTGTTCAATTCTGCTGAGATTTGTCTTCATCTCCCTAGGATTTTACCATGTATTTGCTAACATGCTGAGAATACATCTTTTTTTTTCCTGGTATGGCAACAGAAACACTGCTGCTTTCTGAAATCTCATTCATTGTAGTTGGACTCTCAACTATAAACATGTCGGGAAAAAAAACCCTGCTTGTCTGCTTTTTTTCGTAGAGAAGACAAACTGTGAGAAACCAGCACGATATATTCAGAAATATACACTTCCATGTAGTGTCACACAAGAATGAAAGGCAAAGATGCACTTTCACGAAACTAAAGCAGAGGAAAGAAAAGAGAGAAGGAAGAAATGAATGAAATAGAAATTTGAGAAGTTATAGGAAACATAACAGCTTGCAAGGTTTTATTTTATGATGCAGTTCATCATAAGAACAAGAGAACTTCAGGATCTAGGTCCCAGTTAACCTAGTATTTTGCCTCCAAAAGTGGCATTCAGTAGTGATTGTCTAAGAAGAGAATAATTCTGATACAACCAACAGCTAATAAAGCTTCTTTAGAATAATGTCTCAGCCACCAGTGATTTCCCAAATGGAGGTCATTTTAATGGTCCTAAGTAGACTTTTCTCCCATTCTTTCATCCATGTTTTTAAACCAGTAACATTTTCAGCATATACAACATTGTCTGACAGTTAATAAGTTCCTCCTTTCTCTGTTTTGAACCTACCATTTGTTAGTCTTGTTAGTGCTTCTTAACTCTTCTGTTAGATATTATCTTCTCCATACCACTATGATTTTATAGTTTTCAGGTGATCTATTTTCTAGGTCAAAGAATTTCCAGTGTAAGTAATCATATCTTCTACTGCTACCAGTAGTACCCATGAACCATCTCCCTTCCTTCCAAATTTAGCAAATTATAGTTCATTTTGCTTTAATATTTTATATGGAATATTAATTTTAAAAGCTTTTTTTTTTTTTTTAGCAAAACTGGTAATGACCAATGAAAGGTGATTCACTGACTGTTTCCAACTGGGGCTCCTAGTCAGTCAGACATTTTTTTGGTGCGGCTGGGCACAGCACAGGTTCCTCAGCTGCACACCAGTCCCATACCCACACACAGCCATGCTTGTGGAGCCTTGGCCACCACCCATGGTTGTGCTAATAGCTATGCCCAGACCCTGAACTGGAGAGTCTGGAAGTCTTTGTACCTCCCTCCTGAGCTCATAGTCTGTAGGTGCCCGTTGTCAAAGGGTCCCAGAAGCTCGTCCTTGCTTCTTTTATGGACCATTAAGACCACCCAGTTCACTTGTGAAAGGCTGCCTTGCTCTGATGCGATTTTGCTGCATGCTGGAGATAAATGATGTGATGTTTTTCACAGTGAGCTTCTGTATCCTGAGCTTCAGTTGCGCATTGTTGCATCTGGCAAATAGAAACCTTCTGTTTCACTTATGTCTCATATTGCAAACCTGATGAACTGACCCCTGACTGAGAGTTTAGGTCTTTACAGATGGAGCAAAATTAACAAGGAAGTACATAATGCAAAGACATTTTTGGAAGGATGTGCTTTTATTGACTGTAATATTACCACAAGGTAGAATGAAAGAACTTTGTACACACAAACCTACCCTTATTTCCTTTCCACACACTTCTGGATATTCAGCTTTATGGAGGCCACCACAATCAGCAAAATAGACACTAGTCAGAGAATTAAAGTACAAGCCCTGCTGAAACCACTGCATTTCCTTGTATGCTTACATATATGTGTTATGTTCAGAGTGACAGTGAGATTATAACACAACTCCTGTGATCTATATCGCTCAGAAACAACATAACTTTTCAATAGTTCTAAATATGATCTGAATTCTTTTGGTGTCCCTATTGTCTGTCAAGACTTTTTTTTTGCACTATTTCTAATTCATCTCCTCCAGAAATACTGTGATACCAAAATAATTCAAAAATCCATTCAAAGAGATAAACACAATAATTTCATCATTAGAAAGGACAGCACGTAACTATCAGGCCAAGCAGTCTTACTTATGCTAAATGGCAGGTCAAAGAAAGTTCATTCCTAATAATGCAAATCACAAATCAGTGTCTCAGGAACAGCATATATGAAATGATGTCTGAAACATCAATAACAGGAGTGTGTTGGGGTTTTTTTTCCATATAATTATTATTAGCTTGGTAATAGTCGTTAGTGACCTATCTGCTTCTGCTGATTTAGTAAAGTGCACCTAATAACAAGCGGGGGTCAAACGTACAAACCAAATGACACTGCATCCTCTAGATACATAGTGCAGTTTCTAATGATGTAATAAATGCCTTGCAGTGTTTTTGTCTCACCCACCAAAATTAAGTCTATTAGAGTAAAATATGCCAATTGAAAACATTATAAATCTTGCCTGGAATATAAATCAAATCTCTATAAACAGTGCTAAAATTACAAACTAGCTTGTCTTAGAAAGACTGAATCTCGAAAGTATTTTTTATTTCAGTTCCCAATTAAAAGATCAACCCGTCAGAAATAGTATATATTTATTATATAAATAGTGAGAAAGAGAGAAAGCAATATCATATTCTGGCCTCTTTTTTTCAAGGAACTAATTGTGATTTCAACAAAAATATCTTTTTTAAAGAATCCTTTTTTTTTTTCATGAGAAGGAGAAAGTATTACCCTATAATTTTAGACTTGATATTGGTATTTTAACACAGAAGACCTTATCTTAGACAAAGAGAGTTGGTTCACAGTTTAGGGAAAAATAATAATTGTAATCCCTGTATTAAAAGTATCCATAAAATCAGCTAGTCCTTTCCTTAACCGTGCTGGAACCCACTCAAGCCATTGAATTTAAAACCACAGTATTATTATTCTTTGATGCCTACAGCTTAGCAGCACAAAGCTGGTCTCCAAGCACTTACTCTCTATAAAGAAACACAAATGTTTGGCCTTTGGGCTGTAAATATTGTGTCATCATTGATTTTTAACATATAAAGCGTATTTTCCTGAATGTCAAGTATTCTCAAAGTGCAGGGACTCCCATGAGCATGGAGAGTCAGGATTTAAAGACAATTTAAAAGCAGGAGCTACAAGCAAGGAAAGAAGAAAGTAACAGCAAGTAAAAAGAGGAAGAAGAAATGAAAGAATAACTAATATGGACTTATCCAAATATTATATTATCATTTATCTCCCAGACGAAGATATCACCTGGGGAGCATAATATCCTATCACCAATAAAGTGATGACTGAACTGTGGTACTATCAGTAAACCTTTTCTTACTATATAAGGTAGTTTTATTTAAGGATTTGTGTGCCCCGTGCTCTAGAGGGTATTTTTTTCCCAGCTAAATAACAGGTTTGATTTTGAGACCAGACACCTGGTGGTTTGCAAACAGTGAGAGTGTCAGTAGCTGAATGGAAATGTGGCTCTGACAATTTGCTGGTTTTGCCTCATAGCACTTTGATGTCTGTTTTTCTGCATTATGTCAGCAGCATTGATGCTCTTTTGCCAAACTGATCTCCTTGAGAAGGTGGTTCAGAGCAGGACCCTAATCTAGCCAAGGTGCATAGACTAGGATGAAGTGATCTTACTCTCCTGGACAGAGACGAGTTCTGCGTCAGCTCCAGCAATGCCTGCCTCCTGCCACTGAGTTCTGAGGGATGGTTAGAGGTGAACATAGCTGACCCCCTCAATTACCTGGCATGAATCCAGGCTGGGATAACACTTCAACCACACAGCTAGGAAAGCTGAAAGGGATTCATCCTACTGGATGCAGTGTCTTTTACAGTGTAGCCTCAGGCAGCACAACTCTGCAATGTCCTTTACCTAGGCTGGTGGTAAATCACCAGCTTGCCTAATAATAAATAAGAGGAATATTCCTTCTAGGTGATTATTCAGACCAGACCCATCTCCATAGCTTATTTCTATGGCCAATGAAGACAGTCAAGGTTCCTGAGAGGGTAATACTCATCTTCGGTCAGGTTCCTCCTCTTGACTCTGACACCACCCTCTCCCATGCACTTAACTAAGCCAGACCTTTGAGTAGCAAATTCAGTCCAGACCGGAGAAGAAATGCTGCCTTTTCTCTCCAGAAAATGTCTTCAAACAGCTGTACTGTAAAAGTTGTGGTGGCTAAAACCATGTTGGCTTTTATCCTTCCCTATCCCACCTGCCAAGATCAGTAATCATTTGAAGGTTATTACACATCAGATTCAGAGATTCCTTTGAACTGTTTTCTCATTTATTGTGTTTACTAGATGTTTCTTTCAGAACTTTTAAGTCTGGCATCCATCTCAATTTTCTCTGCCTAAGAACAGTCAGGTTGCCATCAGGCATTGTCTCAGATATTTACATAAATATTGCCTACTTAATGTAAAGCATTCCTTAAATACACAGTCACAGACACCAGCTCCTCTTACTAAGGCTGAAGAACTCTGAGTTCCGAAACACTTAAGAGACACTAAAGGTATCTTTTTGATCAAGGCTACCTCTTGAAAGATGGTTGAGAATTTCCTGCTCGCAACTTTAAAAGACTCATCTCAGCAGCATGCATTCAGGGCCTGGAAAACCTGCCCTAGGAGACCAAAGATACTCCATCTACTTAGTTTATCAAGGTGAAGCTTAAGAAGTGATTTGACATGTTAAAAAAGTGCAATCATAAGGAAAAGACTTCTGATAGCATGTTCCTCCTATGTAAACAAAAGTGTACCAGTTTCCCAGACCTAGCAGAATAAAAGCAGAATCTGATCTATTTAGCTAACCAAAGTCCAGGAATTGCATGTATAGTATTCCAGTGATCATACTTTAGATATCTAGTAAACTGATCCTCCTAAAGGAAACTGATCCTGCCTGATTCTGCTTCAAAAAAGAATCCTATCCATCTAAGTTAGATACCTAATTGAGATGTTTTCAAGTCTAAATAAAATGATTACTTTTTAGGAACAATTTGGAGAGTCCTTCAGATTTTTTGAGAAAAGTCAGTCTTTTTTTGTTGTTGTTAGTGTTTATGTAAGAGTTTAATTTAAGAAGGCTGTTTTATTAAACACCAGAACATTTAAGGAAAAATTAGGTAGACAAGATCTCCCCCTAAAGCGTTTACTTTTATCAGTTAGATTAACTCCTGGATAACATCTACAATTTCATTAGCCATTGGAAAAATGAACTGAGGGCTGCATTCTTTGGCTAGCAGTGACTCTAAAAGGCATCATCTCAGATTTATAGGGTATGATGGAAGGATTCCAAGGTGAAATTCTGTGTCTGGTGACGATTAGGAGATGACATAAGATGCATCTTCATCTGGACATAAAAAAATTTGTGAAGATAAGTGAAGAAAGTGGTGATCTCCCTGCTTAGATGTGTATCTTGTCAAGTCACACAATATCAGCTTGTAGGTGCTGCCAAATTCAGAGTAAAATGTAAGGTGTACTTGAAACACTTAATAGGACCCATTCACTCCTGAGAACCTCTTTTTACCTGACTGACCTGAAAATTGTTTTGAGCTAAGTCTTCTCTGTTTGGAAAAAAACCTACTGTAGACACCATGGCCTTCAAATGGAACTTACTTTCCCTTATGATTGGAGCTCCTGCAGCTGTGGGTGAGGAGCCCTCCTCTGGATTTAGCACGAGTGATATCTGCTGCCTAAATGCTCATTCACTCAGTTGTGGCATAAAGCTTCTGACCAGTACAGTTTTAAAATAAGTACTGGGGATTAAACCAATAGAACATAAAGTCAACCAATTTGTCACAGGAAAAGACAATTACTATGGGTTTCAGTTTTACTCCCCCAAAAGGGAGAATTAGGTTTTTTAAATAAATGAAAACATCATGAGCAGCACCCAGATACCACTTCTACAAAAGTCTGGGATCTAATAAAGAACACAAAGGTTGCAGGTACTGCTACACATTTTCAGAAAATTGTTTAATTTTATATCTTAGCAGTAAAACTACCTTTCCCTCTCTGTCTCTCTCTCACACTTTGAAAGACAATATCAATGTTTTATTGTACGCTGGCAAATATGACAATAGTTCAGAAATAGTACTGAAAATTTAAAAACAGCTATTGATTGTCTCAAACTATTTAATGTTCAATTAGACATTGAACTTTAGAACTGGCAGAATATGTAATTTTTTTCTATTCCTGAATAGCAGTTCATTTTTGTCTATGAATAATACATCTTGGTACAATGGTGCAGTCAGATACTGGTATAATTAGATACATTTCCGAGGTCTGCCTATGGTTCATGCATCAAACACTGATCCTTCAGGCTGCCTTGTATAGGTCTATAGGCTTGGGAGGCTAAAGAAATGAACACAGTCATGCTAACAGTGCCCTTACTCCAGTTACAGATGTAAGATGACAGTGACTGCTCCAAGGCATACTAATTACAAAGTATTTAGCAGTCAGGCTCTAGCACACACCTGCCAGAAGCAGAGATGGGGGAAATGTGATATCCCTGTTTCTTATGTTACACAGAGCCCAGCTGGAAGTTAAGTTCTTAAGAGGCCAATGAGTGTACAAACCATATGTTATCACAGTTCAATCACACCCACAGCTTTCCCCATTTTAATGTATATTTGGCATTACTAGATAACGTGATGTCTTCAGACTCATCAGATGGATATCTTAACCAGTGGGAATATTAAGGTAATACAGTGCTACAGATAACATCCATTGTGTTATGTTCACACTTGTATTTCTGCATAATGGCTCCAGCTCCTAAACTGTTCTGACTATAAACTTTGCCAGGAGGCAGCCCATTTAATCTAGACACAGATTTTGTTATTTCAACTTATGCCTACTGTGGATCTTAACATTTGGGGTCCAAATAGCTCCTAGGAAAAAAAAAAAAAAAAAAAAAAGGCAAAAAAACCCCAAAGCTCTCAGTGAAAATTTTGCTGTGTAGATCTACTTCTAACTGAAAGAAACTATGCATAAATTGGTTAGAAAAGTCCAAAGAAAAAATAAATCACATTTCTCCAATATTTTTGTGTGCCTTTAATAACTAAAGGCAGAATAGTATCACCTTTAAAAATTATACTTGTTCTAAATTTTAATAAAGAAAATAGAGAAAAGGACCAGAAGGGAAAAAGGAAGAGTGCAACCATTTATGGATGGTCTACAATGTAATTAGGGGAAAAGGGAAATAAAACAAAGAAAAGTTTTGCAGCACAGCATTCACTGTGGCTGATTAAACTCTCTGTCCATAAGTTGTTCCAAGGAAGCCAGGCACTCTCAAACTGGTGAAAAACAAAATTGTTAAGTTTTGTTTCTGACACAGGAGAGGAAGAAATCGGCTTTATCAGAACCAAGGAAATGCTTTGCCTTTTACATCATAATATTCTCTTACATCTGCTGAACGTGTTTCCTACAATGGCATTTTCACCTGACCCCTCAGCCCCCCTGGCCACAGGGCTAACACAGCTGCCCAACATCACTCCATGGCACAGTCAGGATGTGAATCCACAGACTCTGATTGTGTGTTGGAATCTCAGTCCCCCAGCTCACAGAAACTGCATTAATAAAAATACATATGATTACAGAGCTGAAAGCAAGAAACACACACGAGCAGTTTAGTACCTGAAGAGAAAATTCAGACACAGAGAAGCAGCCAGACACCTCAATGTGCTTCTGTTGGCTCAGGAAACCCTTTTTTTATATACGTTGGGTGTATCATTAGCACACAGGGGCACAGGATATTCAGCAGGGAAAAAAGAGGCACCTGCTGCTTTGACTATATATTTTCTATTTCAGCTGTAAGATCTTTGGGAAGAGGTTCTATCTTGCACACACAAAACTTTCTGCTAATAAATAAAATATGCAATTTCGGCTGAAAATTTGGGGAGGATATTTTTTGATGAACAAAGTAACTGGTTTCATTCTCACTCTCTCCTCATCCCTGAAATCTCATCATTCTTTCTTGCTTTTGGTTTTGCCAACGAAGAGGGGAGAGGAAGAAAATAAACTAAAATAAAAATACAAAATCTATTTTGTGACCAAACACCTCTTGTATATAACACCTCTTGTATATAACTTCAATTTTACAAAAAGTGCTTATGTTCATTTTTCTTTTGGCTAGAAAAAGAGAAATTATTTCAAACACCAACCCTTTGTGTGATTAATGGAGAATGAGAAAAGTGATCTAGCTTTTACTCTTCCTACTATTCTCTTACCCCTCATCTTGCTCAAAGCAACTGTAAGTCATAACTCAGTGAAATCTCTTGCTGACTTGCACGGTAGTTGTTTTTGAGAAAGGACTGAATAAAGACTCCAGGATTTCATCAATTATGTGATCTTATCTTATTAGCTGAAGTGCATTTTTCAGTAATTTAGATATATATAACCTTCTGTGAGAACTCAGGACTTCTCTGACAGAGTGCCTTCCCTCTCTTCTGTCCTACATGTGCAGATAATCATGGCAAAAGAAGGGCTAAACTAGACAGATGGAAAACAGAAAAGCTGAGTAAGTCACATAAGAGAAATTTAAAGCATTTTGCAAGAAAGAACTCACAAAAAACCCCCTTGTTTTCACTTCAGAAATTGTCATTCTACTACATTCTACTACAAAATCTGAGTCCTATCCACATCCAAGTCCTATCATTTAGACTAAAACGTCTCTTTGCACACCTCAGCTGTAGATGTCAGCATACTGGCAAATATCTTTATTTTCACTAGCAAAAGTACCTCCTTAACCCTTTCCTCACCAGACTCCTGTTTGCTGTACTGTCAGACAAGACACATATAGACCCAAGCATAGCTTGGATGTACAGCCACACCCCTCTTCCTCTCGTGATCCCATGGGCTTTACTTGCTAGTGATGGAAAGGCAAATTCTTCATCCTTTATTTCTGCGTGGTTGACCTTTTGCATTTAACTATCTCTGCCTAGGAACTCATTGGGCCACAGGTCTTCTGGAATACAGCATAAGAGGGCAATTCCAGCGTATGACAGTTGGCAGAGTGGAGCTCAGCACTTTTCTCTAAAAGAAGGACTTGAGTTGCCTAGAGAAACTGGGCAATTTCTCATCCAAATGGCATACTAAACAGCTGGACTTCTTAGATTTCTTTCTCCTTTTCCAAGTGGTGCCCTTCTTTGCAATTACATTATAAATGGAACAACAAAATCAACAAGAAGTTGTAGATTATGACTAGATAGTCTTCTTGAATGGATTTAGGTCTGTTAATCCCAGTGTATTTAATTTAGGCCAAATTCTAATTAAACATTAGATCGTGCATGGCATTTCACTGCTTTGCATGAAGAAACTTGTTTGCCCACACTCTATGTGGAGTACATCTATAAATGTGTGATTATTCACTGGCAATATTTCATAGAAATCAGCACAGTTATTGAAAAAACCCAACAGTAATGAGATTTTGTGATTGCACACAAAACACAACAGAACAGAGCAATGCAAGTGACTTCAATCACTCCGCTCACTGTTAAAGGATTCCTAAGATAGGAAAGGTGTTACATACATATTAATTACCTGCCTATGTTGCCATCTGAGTGACAGCCCACAAGAAGCAATGGTTTCTGCATCCAAGCTCTTCTAGTGGCACCACAGGGGAAAGGCACCCAAATGGCCTGAGGCACCTGAGCCACTCAGATCTACTCTGTCACCTCTCCCTTAGCCAGTTCTCTGGATGTCTTTAGTCATGACAGCCAGTTATGCACATGTCATCATTAGTTAACAGTAAAGCATACTATAAATTCTGCAGAACTGCTAGAGCCTAAGTTAAGAATGCCTTTGAAGAAGAACCAGGGATTGAAAGTGATTCAATTTTTTAATTATTATTTTTTTTCATTTATTAAAGGAAAACACTCCTTTAACACCTTACACAATCTTAGAGATTTTTTTTTCCTAAAAACTGACATTTATTATGACTGTTTCTTCAGTGTACACTGTTGGTTTTTATTTTTATAAAATAAAATATCAGGCTTTGCTTCACATTTATTATTAATGCAGGATACACAAATCTCTCTTAAAATTGTTATATCAGGTGATATTTGCAGGTGCAATTGTTTTGTTTAGCAGATGCTATTTCAAGAAAGTGAGAGAAAGAGATAATGTTTCCCTCACAGTCCACAGGATGGTATCTCCACAGGGAGCTAGACACACACCTATATTTCATAATATATGCTCATCTAGAGACTCCAATCCACAGCGCCCTGTCTCCAGTGCCACAAAACTGCATTCACTCACCTATTCCTATATCCAGCTTCATGCTTTTCTCTATGCAAACAGCACATCATCCACATCCCCGTTATAGGAACATCTGAGAGGAATAATCTTTACTTGCAATCAGAGGTCAGAAAACACACTGGAGTGTGCTTTTGGGGACTGGGTATATGTACTGCTGGTGCTGGTATAGCACATCTGGAAAGAAGAGAAGTATGGTGGAGGTGGGATGCTGGGATGCTGTGCTGCCCGTGGCATAATGAACTGCTGAGCTCTTCAGAAAAATCTGTCTAGAAAAATGTAAGTCCTAAACCAGGAGACAACCTCCACTGAATAAAAATCCCTCACAGGGATGAATTTGAATTCCCACTGTCTTGCTGCATGCGTTATGAAATGTGTTTGGACACCTTTTTTAATTATTATTATTATTATACTTTTTTTCTTTTTGTTAACTGCATTTGGTTTGGGGGTTGTTTTGATTTCTGCAAGACATTGCCCTAGTTGCACTTGGCACAGGCATTGGAGCTTGAACCATTTTAAGCAAGCAGGAATGGGTTTGTTGGGAAGATGCTGAGGGCTTCTCCAGCCTCTCAACAGAATAGCCACATTGTTACCTAAAAGTGCTTACTCCTTCTATCTATAAATGGACAAAAACTTGCATTTCCAGAGGGTCATTCAACACTTAAGCTGCAGGTCTCTCTGCACTAACCATGTGGGTGATTACTCCTAACCCAGGTGCTCTGCTGCAAAAGTCCCAGATAGCTGGGTTGAGTTGGAATCAAACATCAGCTCTGCTGATGTTCCAAAGATATACTAGAAGAGCTCTATATGAGGGAGAACTTCTACAGAAATCAATAGTTACTGTGTCATGTACAGTTTTTCATAGGAGTTACAGCTATATTATGTATCTAATTCTTTAAAGTTTGTTTGTTGTTTGTTGTTTGTTTTTTTCTTTAATGGTCAATATCTATTAGTGGGTTTTGGCAGATATATCTTGCTTTTTGGATCTAAAAAACGAAGTGTTTTTGTAAGTCTGATAAAGGCAAACTTTTATGCCTGTATTTTTGTCATTGCTAAAACTCAACATATATTGACACAGTTAGATTTTCTCTGTGTTTCAAAATCCTAATAATGTGAGCTAACACCTAATCCCTGTGTTAGAAAAACTAAAAAAAAAAAAAATCATATACCAGGAGTTCCTACTTATGTCTTCTTAGATTGATGAGCAAACAAAACCCCAAACACAACAAAAACGACTGAGCTCTCATCATGTGTTCAATGGGTGAAAAGACTGATGTGAAAGCTCCTGTAAATACCCATTCATGAAATCCTCCTCTAAGGTCAGAGGCAATGCAGTCTGTCATGTCTTGAAAGAGAAGTTAAGTATCCCTCCTGATGGTTCAGACATTGAACTGATGACAGGGATTCATAAGAAGAGGATATAAAACTCATTTAAATCAGTGGGTACTTTGCCTCTATCTGAACAGCAGGATAGGGAGAGAAGGGAAAAAAAGTATGTAATAAGACAGAGAGAATTGTTCAGGGAAAGTCAGTGTTAGAAAATCCTGACCCTCTGCTACTAGCTGCTAATATTAAAAGGGACTTTTAAACTGAAATATCTCTGTGTGGAAGAGTCTACTGAAAGCCACGTTCAGGCTGCAGCAGGTAGGCAGCTAA
Organism: Apus apus; assembly: GCF_020740795.1. Classification (NCBI taxonomy): domain Eukaryota; kingdom Metazoa; phylum Chordata; class Aves; order Apodiformes; family Apodidae; genus Apus; species Apus apus. The sequence goes on along the minus strand of NC_067282.1, from coordinate 44,542,540 downwards.
TTTTCCATGTAATACTATCTGAGGTGTGGAGGATCCTGACACGATACAGAAGTACAAAAGACAGCACATGACCACAGTATTAGTTTCAGTGAGTCCAGTACCACCTACAGACAACACATTAAGTAATGAGTTCTAGCAGAAAAGTCCAGACAATCTGCTTGTGCTATTTCCCTACCTAAATATTTTATATATTAAAGTATCATTGGGACCCAAACAGTGAAATTACAACTAGAAAGCATGAATCTCTTTTTAGTGCCTAACACTCTTCATTGGCTGGACTTTGTAGCCTAGAAAGAGCAAAAGAGAAGACTAAGCTCAGATAGTTATAAAATATATTTGTATCATGTATTCTCTGACTTTTGCCACTGAACAAAGTAGCAGAGCCAGGAGACCTTTTGGGTGTGCATAACAGCCTCTAAAGATTTCTCAGGACTATTTCATGTGAAAAATGCAAGAAACACATTTTCAAGTTACAATATCAAGGGATAAACTAACATAACTCTCCACTTTAGGTCAGATAGGACACCTATTCTGTTAATCTTTGTTCTAGCATTGCCTTTAAGAGGTGCCTATAAAGAACAACAAACATCTGAAAAGGCTGCCTCCCTATCCCAGGATGTTTTTAAGTCAGAAGGCTTGAAGTACTAAGCAAAATAATGCCAGTAAAGAAAATGAACTCTGTAATTGACGAAGTATGTTAATCTAACGATACAAGTCACAAAAAGATGGATCAAGAAGAATGAAGGTTTTACATTTATATGCACTCCAAACCTGTCTTTATTAGTAAGAATCTGTGAAGCACCGTGTGCAACTGTACAGGCAGCTGCCTCGTATACTGCTGTAATCCCTAGTAGATATGAGGAGAAATTGCTTTTAAAACAGATTGAGATGAACACAGCATGGTTTGTTTACCTTTGTTTTCCTTTTTTCAAAGCATCTTAAAGATTCCTAAGGAATCAATTTACCTGTTTGGGTCAGTTTGAGGGAAAAAATAATGTAAGACTTCTGAAAATGTTAATATAGGGGCTGAAATTTATATTGTTAATTGCTGGAATAATCAATAACTAATTCTCATTCTAAACTAGGTCCTTCATGTGTCTTAAATAACCCAACGGAAGATCATTTACATCTCAATAACAACCCTTAACAATGTCATGTCATTAAAATCCAAACTAAATCTCAATAATGTAGGTTAGTGACCAGTAAAGGACTTATTACCTGGGTCAAGTCCTCAGGGGCTGTGACAGGCCAACTGGTGAAACCCTGGCTTGTGTGTGGCTTTTACTCCAAAATATGACCATGGTATCCCCATAGGAATGTTCTCATTATATGGTGCTACGTCATTTTCTAAATGGTGACACATTACACCTATTCCAGGAGCCTGTAGCAGATTCCTAATATGAAGGTGATTCAAGCATAACAAAACAAACCAACCAACCAAAAACCAATACAGACATCAGAGTAAGATGCAGTAGAGAGCTTTAAAAAACAAATAAATAAATACGTCTTCAAAAGCTCACTTGGAACTTCACCTTTCTTTCATTTAAATGCTTCTGCATAAGATGCTAATTAGCAGAAATGGAAAGTAAAAGTATATTAGCCTTATGTACTAGCTAGGAAGAGAGAAACGCAGAACTATTTTAAGAAGCATTTTTAACAATGCTTTTGTGATACCAACACACTTGCTGATGATATTGAAATTTTTATGTTAATTAAACAACCCCTAACCACTCAGTACATCTTAGATATATACACTTTGTAATTACCTCCATTATTGAAATAGCTGGTTTGATTTATTCTTGCCACAGTAACATTCTAGCTTCTGTTATTTTTGTCTTTAGAAAAACATAGGTCCCAGTGAGGGAATATAAAACTATTACTGTAAATTAAATATTAAAACTAACTTATTTTTGCATAAGAACACTGTCAAACAATGGTGATAATTGTTCCTAAGAAATGAACTTTTTTTTTGCCTTTTTTGGAACACAAATTAAAACCTAATTTTCAGTTCTTTTGTAAATTTCATATAGTTAGCCCATATAGTTTTACTGATGGCAGTAGCTTAACAGGGAGCTATTATAGTCTTAGCTTAGCGATTAAGAAATACAACATTTGTTGAAGAGCTAGGCCTTTTAGTCTACAATGGATTATCACTTGATCCTTCCTTAAGCATTTTTATACAGGAGTGCATTATCCTTGGAGCCACCCTGGGCTCCATGCCTCATTAACCTGGGTGTTAGATAAATCAAAGGCAGCCTCAGAGACAAAGATAAGCAAACTGCAGGCCAGCAAGACGATGATGTATGGATCCGGGAGGCTAATAGGAAAGTATTGACAGGAAAATGGTGTGCTTATCCTGCAATCACTGCATATTGCAATGAGAGCTCCCAAAAGCAGATGGGATACACTTCAGGGAATGCAGGAGTAGGAGATTGTTAGGCAGAAATGGATCCTCACATCTTAAATTCTAAGAAGAACTTTGTTTCTTTGTGGCTGCACTTCAAGCACAGCAGAGATGTGAGTAACCAGGCAATGGCAAATTTTAAAAAGTGAATTCATTGTAGGGGTAAACATTATTATTATTTTAAGATTGTAATATAACAGCTGAAGTTGAATTTCACATATGTCAAACATTAAAACAAACACACTTTGCAGAGACAATACACAGAACAGCAATTTTGTATGCTCAGAAAAAGCATTCAACACTAAGAAAACCCTAGAAAGCCTTCTGCAGAAACAAATGTTTCAGCTCTAAACGCATTTCCAATGAGAAAGGCAGCATGATCAACAAAAATTATTGCAAAACAGGGCAAATTCTGTGATTTCTCCTTGTGCTTGTTTTCCCTTCAGTTCCAAGGATAGCATTTTCCAGAGGATCCAAGTGACTGGTAAGCCTTAACCGTAAATCACCTCTTAGGTCCAGTAAGTGGTCTGCTTCCACTAGTTGGAAAAGATGAGAAGTGCTCCAAGTTTTGTAAGGCCTGCTCCTGGTTTTCTGGGTTTTTCTTTTCCAAGACTTGGCTGACTAGATTTATTTTAAAAGGCGGGGGAAGGAAGTGCTGGCTTTTTGGAGGTTGGTTTGTTGTTCAGAGCTTTTTAGCACAGATTAAAAAATAATTCCAGGAAAGACCCTCATACAATTTTGGGTGACCCCCAGTATGATCATACAGATCCTGGAAAATAAAGCTGAACTTGACATGATTAATTCTCCCCCTTATTTATTTCAGTTGATTGTGGGGTTTATTCTTGTAAGACCTTTTTGCTTAAATATATGTAACTACTCTTTAAAAGTAGCAGGTATCTTTCTAAATCATTACCCCATCTTGAGATAATAATATTGGAATATTAACCTACTAGTTTTAAATTACTATTCCTGTGGACTCCACTGGGAACAGGATCAAACCCCAAGCCTACATACTGAATGGAGTTTGCCTTATTTTCCCCAGTGCTGTGACTTACTGGGGACAAGGGAGAGAATGAAGAGCACCCAGAAAGATTCTGATAATAGAAAATAGTCCAAAAATTGAGTTAAGATAAATTTGATACACAAAATCTGAGGCTATTTTACATGGCCTGGTCCTATGAGTGGGGCTTTTCAACACCCGATAACAGCCAGTGCTCAAAAAACAAATGTGCAATGAAGGGACTGTTTGCTGAGCTCCTGTGCCCTTGCTGCAGAAGTAGGAAGGGATATACACAGGAAAGTAATCAAGTGATGATAGTAAAGGTTTCATGGTGTCACAGCTGGTACAAATGAGCAGCATCCCAGAGGGCTGGGTTCTCTCTCTGCTTCTGCCATAGGGCTGCCAGCCATATCTCAGAACACAGTTTTTCTCCGGTTCTCACCTTTTCAATAGGTACCTTGAATAGAAGCATGATCACTCTAGGTGAACAAATGGAGAGATGAGAATCGCTGAGAAATTTCAATTCCTTATTTCAGGTTGCTCGCCTTAACATCATGCCTGGGGCTGGACGCATTGAGGTGCTTAACAACGGGCAATTTAGAAATACTGTTAGCTCAGTATTATCTATATGTAATATTGTGGGGGTGCTCAGGGTGCTGAGCCATGTCATATAAACTACAGTAGTACCTAGAAAGGTTGGACAGATGATCCTCCAGGTCCCTTCCAACCTGGCATTCTGTGATTCTATATGATTCTATGATCATAGGGTATGAATTCAGGTTAGCACTATTTGGACAGACTGGAGAGCTGGGCAAAGAGGAACCTAACAAGGTTCAAGAAGAATAAATGTAGAGTCCTGCACCTGGGAAGGAACAACAACATGCACCAGTACAGATTAGGAGCTGACCTGCTAGAAAGCAGGACCTTGGAGTCCTGGTAGACAAGTTATCCACCAAGCAGCAATGTGTCCTTGTGGCCCAGAAGTCTGAAGGTATCCTGGGGTGCATTAGGAAGTGTCCAGCAGTTCGAGGGAGGTTCTCTTCCCCCTCTTCTCTGCCCTGGTGAAACCCCATCTGGAATATTGTGTCCAGTCCTGGGCTCCCCAGTTCAAGAGGGATGGGAATTTACTTGAGAGTCCAACAGTGGGCTATGAGGATGATTAAGGGACTGGAACATCTGTCTTACGAGGAAAGGCTGAGAGACCTGAGGCTGTTTAGTCTAAAGAAGAGAAGACTGAGAGGGGATGTTATTAATATACATAAATAAGTAAAGGGTGGGTATCAAAAAGGGGGGGGCAATCTCCCATCATGACCTGTGATAGGATGAGGAACAATGGATGCAAACAAGAGCACAAGAAGTTCCACCTTAACATGAGGAAAAACTTCTTTACTGTGAGGGTTACAGAGCACTGGAACAGGCTACCCAGAGAGGTTGTGGGGTCTCCTTCTCTGGAGATTTTCAAGACCTGTCTAGATGTGTCTCTGTGTGACCTGCCCTAGATTCTGTGATGGTCCCGCTGTGGCAGGGGAGTTGGACTTGATGATCTCCAGAGCTTCCTCCCAACCCCTAACATTCTGTGATTCTGTGATTAGTGGAACCTCAAATTAATGGGAGCTTATATACTTTTCCTTTTGGATGTTGCAAGAATTTTCCCTTCCTCTATATTCATCCTCTGTGTTTCTTCCCTCTTGCAGCCTATATCCAGCCCCTCTTCTAAAATCCCACCTGGTTCCACAGACTAATACCTCCTTCTCACTCAAAATCCAAGACAAACTGTTTCTTCCTCTTTTCGTTCAACCTTGGTATCACAAAGGAAAAGGATGAGCACAAACACAAGCAAGATTCTCTTTGTTTGCTACTAATGCTTGGCTGGCACCATAGACAGACAGGTAAAATGCACAAGCATTTCTAACAGGCTAAGGGAGCTCTGTGGAGACAGAGTTAATCTGTGTGCCTGTTCTATGTAGGTCCTTGCAGTTAGGTTGAGGACCTAGAGCCCTGTAGGGGCTGTAAAACCTATAGAGAACCCTTAGTGCTGGCCTCAAGCATCAGTCTCCTTGTCCAGAAATTCTATCATGCCCAACAAATCTCTGCTAAGCAAGTGAAAAGAAGGAAATCTATGGATTTATAATCTGGATGAGTTTGGGGAGGTTTAAATAGGGGTGGTAAAAAGTGTTATCTATAGTTTCAGTAACATCTCTCTTTTCTGAGATGTTAAACCTTTTAAACCAAAGGTTGCACAAATATAATTTCTAGTGAAATACTCTTTTTTTTTTTTTTAATCATCAAACCTAGTCCCAAAATGCTGAGCAGCCTTTGCTAATAATTTTTTTCTAAAACAATTTTTTCTCAGGCAAAAACATAGTATATAAAATTACAGTCTTAATAGTCAGAGTGACAGAGTTAAAACTGAGAAGAGAGTCTTACAGGGGAAAATAGCACAGAACGGAACCTGTAATGTTCATGACAGCTCTACCTTGAACTATTGTAAATACTCTGCTTTGAGAAAATTTAGAATTTTTTTTCTTTCTACTTCGATATGCTAAACAGTTGTTAAAGGAAATGTCCGAGTGCAGAAGAACTCTGAGCCACAACAGAAAAAAAGACATAAGTAAACTACTTTTTAGCTCTAAAGCTTTAAATAGTAGCATTCTACTGTGGAATTTTTACTTTTTCAGGTTATTCTTCCAGCTGTTTTGTCATTCCTCTTTCTCTCCCACAAAATAAATAACTGCTAGATGGGTGATAAGTACCAGACCCTGACAGCCTGGGAGTTTCCTCCTCATATTCCAAAAATCCCTTTGCAATTTTAATCCAGAGGAACACCAGGTGTGTTTTCTTCTATATAATGTAGCTGCCTTCTTGTGTGTGTACACAAACTGCTGTACAGTGCCTTCTATGAAGGTCAGGTATTGCGAAACGGGACAAAAAATCCTATAGAAATAAGAGTATTGCTGATATATTTACAGTTATAGACACAGTAGCAGTTATGACCAGATATTAAAGAAGCTTTTGTCTGAGAAAATGGCTTCTGATCAGTTTTAGAAACTTGACTAACATTGATTGAATTAATTGATCAGAAGTTATGTTCTTTAGAAATTCTGACCTCATTGTGGATTCTAGTTAGACGCTCTTGAAAAGATATATCTTGAGTCTTACATTACAAACCATTATTATTCCAATACTTAGCACAATAACAAAAAAGAATTTCCTAAAATACTATAAAAGTCTTCCTCTGGAGGTACCTGCAGACTATTTGCCTAACTTAGATACCTTTAGAAACTGATCGGACCTTCACATTTACCTGAGACATTAAACAGAAACTCACTTTGTCACATGTGCTTTAGAAAAATTCCTGTCAAGCCTTTGCACTAGTGATCACAATGCAAATCACACCACTTTCAAAAGGCCATGCTTAATAAATTAAAACACAGTCTTGTTTACCTACTTGCTCATTTCTCAGCCAGCATGAGTAAATTCCCTGACAGGTTTACTAAGATGCCTCTGACTTCTTTGTTATCATCACTGACAGCAAAAAAACGGACAAGTGCATTTTGCTGCTCAGCTGGTAACTAGATAATTTTGCAAGGTCTTTTTATATATAGATATATAGATATATATATATATGTGCAGTGTGTGTGTATATATATATGCATGCATGTGTGCATATATATATGTGTGCATTTATTTATATATGTATGCATGTATGTATAGAAATTTTTAACAGGAATTCCCAATGTGAATGGAGCATTCTGAACACAGAAAAAGGAAATGAAATTAAATGAAAATCACCTAAGCATGGCCAGAGCCCTATTCATTTTCCACCACTCCCCACTTTGATTTCTTTGTACCACTTTATCTGGTCTCCTACATGATCCCCAGGAACAGCTTGATTAATGCCCACTCAAAGCAGCACAAGGGGCAGTGGCAGGCAGGTCGTTGCTCAGCAGAGCTGCAGGTACTTGGCTGGTCATGGTGCCTTTAACAGCTCTCTCGGGCTCTGCCTGTTATCAGCCTGCCCCGGCGGCCTGCAGCTGTGCTTCCCGATGGCCTGATGGACTGGCTAGTGTACCTGGGGACGCAGGCAGGGTGCATCCATTACTCATTTGTGACAATAACCAATCGAGGAAGATGTAGAACTCAATTCCAGCAGAAAGACCTATAATGTTGGAGTCAGGAGGTTATCGCTGTGGGACCTGCACCTTGCTCCTTACCCCTCTTATCGAGGGCTTTACAGCCTCTGCTGGAGCAGCATCTTGTAAAGCTGAGGACTGCAGATCTGGGGCCCAGATTAGCATGCATCTTCCTAAATGCTACAACATTTAATTAAAAAGTAGATGTTAGTCAAATTGTTCCTGGCTGAGAAGATACTTCTGGTACACAGGAGGCAAAAGCTAAAGGCTTTTGCCCCAGAAAGAGGTGGCAAAACATTTCCTTAAATCATGTCTGTAGAAAATGACATTCTTCTCTCCACTCTCATGTCACAGTGAAACTTTATACAAGGGACTAGCACAATCCCAAATCCAATACACAATGCTTGTTAATATAGGTGAGAATCTATTATTAAGGACAGCATAAAGACCTAAGCACTTGAAAAGTGACAGGGGACACGGCTTTTGATAAAGTGCAGATGTTGTTCAACAGTTATCTAGGTTCTGAGAAAAATTCTGCCTTTTAGAGAAAAATTAGTTAGAAAAACTCAGGAAAGATCATTACGATATGTGTAATGTAAGAAATGGAAAATTCACTTATGATTTAGAGCCTTTTCTCTGGACATCTCGATCCTAGAAGGATCCAGGTAGGTTTTTTAGATACCTTAGTTGTTTAAAACAAACTTCTGAAAGAGCAGATAGAAACAGTACTCAGTTGTCATTAATGCCTTAAATTATATTTAGGAAGCTCATTTAATCAGTCATACACACCACAGATTCTTGCAGTATTTTAGCAAACTGTGACTGAACATGTAATGGAAAGAAACAGATTTTTTAAAATGCCTTTTTCAAACATGGAAAGTGCTGGCTTAACTGTGTGAAACCATTATTTACCACAACACTGGAAGATGAAGTCAACATCTACATCACTAGATACAGTGTGATAATTTAATTTTATTCCTACAAAAGAATCTAATCCTATTTATTGACTTAGAGATAAATAATTAAATGTAATAAAAACATAATTAAAAAATAATCTGTAATCTTTAGTACACCTGTTTAGAAAACTCATAGTTTATTTTTAAACTGGGATAAATCAGAAGGTTTATCCACAGAATATTTAGAAATAAAACTGATGATCAATTTTATGCATCTCCTTTTATATCTACTTTCTTTAGGAGAGTACTCCATGATATATGAATAGAATTTTAGTATAGCTTATTAAGTATCCCTTCCTCTGTATTTTTCCCAGGTTTATTAACATATTTAACCTTTTTTTCAGCATTTCCAATGTGGACTTTAGCAAATATTAATTATTCAACAGCATAAAAACCCTGTAAATGTAGGACGAGAATAGACACAGTAGTAAAGAACCTTCTACTTTACAACCTTAGAATAAAATCATCCAAAGCAAAATTATACTGTGCCAGAAGAACACAATCAGGAGAAGCAAGACTTGGAGAAATATTCAGGGCAGGGAGAATAAGACCACCATGCTGGTGAGAGGCAAAGAGGACACAGATAAATTATAAACTGAAAATGAGCAGAGCCAAACAAGAGCTCTAGGTATTGAAAAACAGTATTTTCATGAACAGACAGAAACTTAAAAAAGAAAGCAAGATGAGAGAGGAAGGTGATTGCTGTTACTGAGTGAACACTGCTACAGGTGGGATATTTTGCAAAGGCTTGAAGAACCAAGGCACAACAATACTAAAAGAGAAGAAAGAGAGGCAAGGCCTGTGAGGTGGCCAACAGCCAGAGTATTTCCTTTTCTCTTAAAGGGCCATACCAACCACTCTAAAATACTGAATGAGGGTTTGAAGAACCAGAAGAGAGTGTACTTAACTTAAAGAAGGAACACAGAGGAAGACAGTCATTTCTGTTCTTAGCTGAGAAGTCAAACCCCATTAAAGCAGCTAAAACAGCTACAGCATGGCTGAATACCTTCTGTCTGCAACTGGAGAAAGAAGTGGCCAACCTCACTCTTGTGAAAGAAGGTTAAGGACACTTCTGCCTTAATCTTGCTTGAGAAATGTCTTGACATTCAAAATTCAAGGAAATTCCAAGTCACTGGAAAAAAAAATACCATAGAGCCTATATACAACAAGGCCTATCTGGAAAACAATAGAGCCTATATACCATCAAATTGTGTCTGGGTAATGGACTCAGGCACTTACGGTACAAATGCTGCTGCAC